>NC_056752.1:20762500-21062500 GCF_018687715.1 Carya illinoinensis
CTTCCCCTTGAAGGAAAGAAAGAAAAATAATTTAAAAGGGGAAAAAAAAAATAGAGATCGTGTTTTCCCAAAAAATTAGCCCAATAAAGTTGGGACTTCAAATCTATTTCCTCCCGCCCCCGCCCCCCAGCAACCCTGGAAAAAAGACAAAAGGAAGGAACGCGTCTCCATATATATAAGCTAGAAACTGCGTACATACTTGAACCAAAAAAACCGTTACAATGTGAAAATTTCTTTTGGTATATAAACATATACACGGACCCAAACTTTTTTTATCGGTATAAACATATATACGGATCCAATTGAAAAACACAAACGCAAAAACTGTCCAGAAAAGAGTCGAACACACCCACATATGGATGACAATAAACGAGATAAAACACAAAACAGTAACGAAAACAAACAAAAAAGTTCAATAAATCATCAGAATACGAACCGATAAAAACTAAATCGTCAGAACACGAACCCTAAATTGCGTGCCTGTAAAAGCCAGAAACTGTCTCTGGGCTCGGTCGGCAGTGCATCTAGGACTAGGGGTGTTGTGGAGATTCTATTTTAATTGTTCTAAAAAAAAGTAGTTGTTCGAACTTCGGGATTGTTATCTGGAGAAAATCTTTCCGCAGGATGTGGCATTAAACACCAAATGACACTCTCCGATCGAGTGTGATTGGGCCAAGGCACACTTCCGAAGGCTCGGCCCAATATGATAATTGAGCTTTTAAAATACTAAAAAAAAATTACCAACACCCTATGGCTTAGTGGGCATTTTATTTTTAAAAAAGTGTTTTTGCTATGTATAAGTACAGTTGCGTATTAATATGTATATTAATACTGATTTATTCATATTTAAAATTTAAATTAACACTATTTTTAATAAAATTTACTTTTTAACCAATCACATTACATTGGTGTATAGATTAGTACACAATTATGCTTGTAACTATATTTTTTCTTTAAAAAATAATGTAAAAAATAATTAAATAAAATTAAATAAAAAATAAATTACATACGTTACAAAATTAAATAGAAATAAATACAAAATCACCAATATAATATAAATAAATAAATGCAAAGCAACCTCCAAACAAGTAGCACAATGTAATAATGTATCAGAATAAAAGAAAAAACCTATAATTTAGTAATTACAAATTAGCAATAATTTTCAAATTTTAGCACCATTAGCCTCCAATCGCAAGCATCTTATATTGTTTTAGAAATTAAAAAAAAAAAAAAACTAAAACGTTATTTTGAATTAACAAAAACAAACAAGGTTTTTTTTGTTAATGGTATTTCATATCTCACTAATAAAGGGGGTTCTCCATCCTATTGTGTGTCCTTCTCAGTTATCCTCAATATTAAACTGCTTCTCCTCATCTTCTGCCTCTATTGGGACTCGACTACTTGTACATGATGTAGCTGCTTTGGATGTAGGTCTAGGGATAGAAGTATCTATCGATGTAGGAACTGTGGCATCCCCTTGTGGACGATTGTTCTCAGTAGATGTAGCATTCATATCTAGGTCAACTGTACTGAAAAAATAAATTAGAAGAAAAACATGAACTATATATATATATATATATATATGCGCTATGGTGACCTTTATTCTCAAGACACAGCATGAACTTCGTCTCATATCCTTCTTTATCGAAACGTAAAGCAGATTCAACTCATTAATATATATTGCATTCTCTAGAAGGTAGTGGCAACAAAACTGTTGCCCAGATGACTAACACAAGAGAGGGGGTGAATTGAGTTGTATTAAAAAAAATAATAATTATAAATCAAATATATAATATAAAATATAAACAAAATATGAAATAACAATAAATATAAAGAGTAAGGGTAAGAGAAAAGTAAACTCAGTCTGTTAACGAGGTTCGGCCCCACTGCCTACGTCCTCGCCTCAAGCTACCTCTTGAGGATTCCCAAATTCACTATTCAACCTCCTTCAGGTGGAGATAGAAACCTATTACACATTTGAACAACACTGCTACAAAGGATCCGTGTAGAACACCCTCTACACTTGCAATCACCTTACACGTGGTGATTCAACTATTCCCTGTGTAGAATACTTTCTACACGCACAAGGGTTATACACACCCTTTTTCTGATACAAGAGCTGATAGTGGGTAGGTTATCAGAAAACACTCCTCAATGAGTGAAATAAGAACAATACAGTGCAAACTATATCTCTCAAAGTGAACAAAGATTAAGGCTTTATACTTAGAGAAGAGAGAATGAAAGTTTTAAATGATGTTGTATGCTCTTGGTGTTGTGAATGTGAAGCTCTCAAATGATTTATTTATAGGCATATGAGACTTCATATTCAAATTTAAAAAGATTCACATGTCAAAGACAACATCATTCACTTTTTCAAAAAAATCAAACCTAATCTTTTACTTTTGGCATATGACAAAAGGAGCACACTTTCCTTTTCAAAAAATTCAAACCTAATCTTTTACTTTTTGTATATGACAAAAGGAGCACACTTTACTTTTCAAATTTTTCAAATAAAATCATCTACCTTTTGTATAAGTCTAAAAAAGCATCAATCACTTTTGAAAATATTCAAATAAAACATGCACATGTGAAAGATGACAATCAATCATATTTAATATTTTCAAAGTTCAACCCTTTAATCAAGGCATGCACATGTAAAAGATGACAATCAATCATCTTTCAAAATTTTCAAATTTAATTTTCAAAAATATTCATGCACATGTGGAAAATGTATTTTAATACTTTATGATAAAATATTAATTTTGAGCATTAATCTTAATTTTAAATTTTGAAGAGATTTACAACATTACTCTGTAACTTTAATGTGAATTTGTTCCCTTCTTGCTCATGCTTGTTTCCTTGATGTGCTTGACTCCATTGTGTAGACACTTGAGTTTGAGACTTCTTTATTCTTTGAATTCATTTGTTATCATCACAATTCATGTGTAGATATATAATTACACAAAGTTTGAAACCTTGGGTTCAACAATCTCCTATTTTTTGATGATGACAAATACTTGATAGAACCTGAAGCCTGTATTGATACTTAAGTTCCCCCTGAGAATGTGAGTTAGTTTTTCAAGCAAACGTATAAATATAATTCCAAGCATATACAATAAGTTTAGCAATTCAAATAATGTTAATGTACTAATCTAACACTTCTTCCCCTTTTGACATCATTAAAAAGGATCCGCAACAAGTAAATGGACCTGAAGATAAATGGACCTGAAGAAAACGGTGCGTTAGTAGACACTGTAGATAGTTGAAAAAAAAGTAAATAAATAAATTTGATCCGTCCGTGACCCGACAAGTGTGGCTGGAGATTTGAAAAAATCGCCTGATGTTGACAAAAGAGATTGAAAGCTCCGAGTTTCTAAAAAATGTTATTTTCACCGATCGGAAAAAAAAAGTCACATTGCTCTTTGACTTGGATGATAGCTTGTCTGGTTCTTTATGCTATCTCTATAAAATCAGTCTTAAAGTTCATTCAATCCGCATCAAGTTTTCTTCTCATCTCTATAACTCATCTGCATTCTTTCAACATTCTCGTTTTAAGCCTTCTATTATATTCTCAATGGCTCATTCTTCTAACATTTCTCTAGATCAATCCATGAAGTATTCTGCACCTCAACTTCCTGTCCTTTCTGTAGCTGCCATTGGTGCCATGTTGCAGCAAGAAAATAATAATCTGACTAATAAGTTAGATTCTGATGCTATTTATGACTTGGTGAGTCTTGGGACTCGCTACTCTTCCTCTATTGTTTCTTTTTATCAAGGGCTACAAGCCAGAAATCATGAAGTAGAAAAGCTCAAAGAATAAATTATTGTACTTCAACGAATTATTCAAGAGTCTCACATAAGGGAATGAATAATTCGGCAGAAGAATAAACAGTTGAAATCTTTATTAGATTCTTCATTCCACTTGCCGGTTCCCATGGATAAGAATGACTTAATATTGTATGAAGAGAATGAGCGTCTCAAACATGAGGCTAAGAATCTCAAGTTTATGTAAAAATATTTAAAAAATTTATCTCTATTTTTATTGATTCTGGTCTATCTTTTAAGAGATATTCACAGCATGCATCATACCTATTTCTCTTCTGATCATACATAATCTATCTTCTGGTAAAGGATTTGTGAAAATATCTGCTAACTGATCGTGTGTGTTTGTGAATTCTAGTACTATATCACTTTTCTGTGCATGAGCTCGAAGAAAATGATATCTTATTTCAATATGTTTAGTTCTAGAATGTTGTATTGGGTTCTTTAAAAGATTTATAGCACTTGTACTATCACATTTGATTAGAATGTGATTATACATGAGTTTAAAATCTTCAAGTTGTTGTTTCATGTAGAGAACTTGAGCACAACAATTACCCGCAGCAACATATTTTGCTTTAGCAGTAGATAGTGCAACAGAATTTTATTTTTTACTAAACTAGGAAACTAGTGCATGACCTAATAAATGACATGCTCCACTAGTGCTTTTTTGATCTATTTTACAGCCAGCATAATCTGTATCTGTGTAGCTGATTAGATCGAAATATGTGTGCTTAAGGTACCATAATCCTAGGTTAATTGTACCACTAAGATATCTAAAAATACGCTTAATTGCAATTAAATGTGATTCTTTTGGAGATGATTGAAAGCGTGCACATAAGCACACACTAAACATAATATCTGATCTACTGGCTATTAAATATAATAAGCTACCAATCATACCTCGATATATCTTTGAGTCAACTGGCTTATCGGATTCATCTTTATCAAGTTTAGTTGATGGGCTCATTGGTGTTCCAATTTCCTTAGCATTTTCCATCCCAAACTTCTTCAGTAATTCCTTAATATATTTTGATTGATTGATGAATGTCCCACTTTCTGCTTGCTTAATTTGGAATCCGAGAAAGAATGTAAGTTCTTCCATCATACTTATCTCAAATTCTTCCTG
Organism: Carya illinoinensis; assembly: GCF_018687715.1. Taxonomy (NCBI): domain Eukaryota; kingdom Viridiplantae; phylum Streptophyta; class Magnoliopsida; order Fagales; family Juglandaceae; genus Carya; species Carya illinoinensis. Next base: position 20,767,449 of record NC_056752.1, read on the forward strand.
CATAGTCTTAGCAAAAACTTGACACATCTTTTCATTAGTAGCACTAAATATTATATCATCAATATAAATCTGAATCAAAAGAATATCATCACTTTCATATTTAATGAAAAGAGTTGTGTCGATTTTTCCTCTTGAAAAACCTTTTTCAATCAAGAAACCACTGAGTCTCTCGTACCAAGCTCTAGGAGCTTGTTTAAGTCCATATAGTGCTTTTGTGAGTTTGAAAACATGATTTGGGAAATATGATTTTCAAAACCTGGAGGTTGGTCAACATATACCTCTTCATTTATAAAACCATTTAAGAAAGCACTTTTAACATCTATTTAAAAAAGTTTGAAATCTTTATAACAAGCATATGCAAGTAACATTCGAATAGCTTCTAATCTTGCGACAGGTGCATATGTCTCATCATAATTGATTCCTTCTTCTTGATTAAAACCTTGGGCTACAAGTTGAGCCTTATTTCTAGTAATGACTCCGGACTCATCTTTCTTGTTTCTAAAAGTCCATTTTGTTCCAATAATAGTATGATTTTTGGGTCTAGGAACAAGTGTCCAAACAGTATTTCTTTCAAATTGATTCAACTCTTCTTGCATAACTAGAATTCAAGATTCATCAAGAAGTGTGTCATCAATATTTTTGGATTCAATTTGAGATAGAAAAACAGTATGATTGCAAATATTTCTAAGAGATGATCGAGTGCTTACACCTCGTGAAGGTTCTCTCAAAATTTGTTCCACTGGATGATCTTTCACAAATTTCCACTGTTTGGTTGCATATTGTATTAAATTTTGATGATCTTTCCTGATGGCTCCATGTTGAACTTCCTCTATTGTTTTCTCTTTGTTGAGATTGAGACTTTCCGTATTATTTATACCTCATATTTCTTCATCAATAGATTTCTTGGAGAGTGGAGAATTAGATTCATCAAATACTACATGCATAGATTCTTGTACTGTCAAAGTCTTTTTATTGAATACTCTATAAGCTTTACTATTAGTAGAATATTCGGAAAAGATACCTTCATCAGATTTTGTATCAAACTTACCTAAATTATCCCTGTCATTCAAAATAAAAAATTTACATCCAAATACATGAAAGTAACCAATGTTGGGCTCTTTATCATTCCAAAGCTCATAGGGGGTTTTATCTAACTTAGACCTTAACATAACTCTATTTATAACATAACGTGCAGTACTTACCGTTTCGGCCCGAAAATAACTAGGCAAGTTGTTCTCATTGAGCATTGTTCTTGCTATCTCTTGAAGAGATCTATTTTTCCTCTCTACTATCCCATTTTGTTGAAAAGTTCGAGGAGCAGAAAAATTATGTACAAAACCATTTTCATCACAAAATGCTTCAATATTTTTATTAACAAATTATTTTCCCCTATCACTTCGGATACTTGAAATAGTATAGCCCTTTTCATTTTGAATTCTCTTGCATAACTTGGTAAAGGCATTATGTGCCTCATCTTTATGAGCAAGAAAGATGACCCAAGTATATCTAGAGAAATCATCAACAATAACAAATGTATAATATTTTCCTCCTAGACTTGCAACTCTATTTGGTCCAAAAAGATCCATGTGTATCAGTTGCAATAGTCTAGTAGTGGAAATATATTTCTTAGTTTTAAAAGAAGTTTTTGTTTGTTTACTAAATTGGCATGCATCACAAATTTTATCTTTAAGAAAATTTATTTTTGGTAAACCTCTCACAAGATCATTTTTTTGAAAGTTTGGAAATAAGTTCCATGTTGGCATGACCTAATCTTCTATGCCATAGCCAACTAGTTTTATTTTGAGTTGAAAAGCAAATAGCATCTTGTGAGGTAATTTCTTCAAAATCGATTGTATAAACATTATTGTTTCTAAAAGCAATAAAACAAATATTATAATCGTGATCATTTAAAATAATGCACTTATCCATTTTGAAAGTAATTGTAAATTCTTTATCACATAATTGACTTATGCTCAACAGATTATGTTTTAGACCTTCAACAAGTAGAACATTTTCAATTATGAGAGAAGATTCATTACCAATTTTACCTATTCCCACGATCTTCTCTTTCGAGTTGTCTCCAAATGTCACGTGTCCTTCTTCTTTAGATCTATGATCAAAGAACTTAGTCTTATCTCCTGTCCTGTGTCTTGAACATCTACTATCTAAAAACCATTTGTTTTTACTTGTAGATGACTTCATGCATACCTATAAAAACAATTAAAATGATTTTTCTTGGTACCCAAGTTCTTTGGGTCTTTTATTTATTAGTATTAGAAGAAACAAGATTTTTAGGTACCCATATGGCCCTAATAGTCATTGTATGATTTCTTCTAATAGGACAAGTATGATAATTATGACCATTTCTATTACAAAAATTGCAAATAGCATGTGACATATATGAAGAACTTGAATGATTATAATAGTATTTTTTTTTGACAAAATTATTTTTATGAAAAGAATTTTGATTATTGGTCTTTGATATAGAAGGATTATCAAAGAAATTTTTATAAGATTTGTATTTTTGTTTTGGCATATATCCCAAGACTGCCTTGTCAAAAACACATCTTTGACTACTAAAAAGTTTTTCAAAATTTCTTTTTCCGTTCGTAAAGTTTTCAACAATATTTTCTAAATCGGTTTTCTTCTTATTCAATTCAAGATTTTCATATTTCAAAATGATAATTTCTTTTCTTAAAATATCAATTTCATTTGTTAAAGAAAAATTTTTCTTTTTCAAAGCAGTATATTTGATACCCAATTTTTTAAATTCCTCATAAATCTCATCTAAAACATTTTGCAATTCTTCATATGAAAGATCTTTAATATTATTAAGATTTGTTACCTCAATGTCATCTTTAGTCATAAGACAAAGATTTGCTGATTCTCCATTGCTTGCTTCATTATCTGAGCTACTTGAATCATCATCCCATGTAGCTTTCATTACTTTCTTGCCCTTGTTTCGATCTTTCTTTAGCAGAGGACAATCTAACTTGATATGACCAGGCTTATTGCATTTATAACAAATTAAAGTGTAATTTTTACCTGAATCTTTCTTGGAAAACATTTTGAAGGATTTCTTCGGAAGAATTTTATTTTTCTTTAAGAACCTCTGAATTCTTCTTGTTATCATCGCAACTTCTTCATCTTTGTCTTCATTTTCCTCATCTTTATCACTTTCACTTTCATGAGGAACAGCTTTAAGTGCCAAGCTCTTCTTTGGCTTTCCTTCTTCTTCTCCTCTTTTCAATGTGTACTCATGGGTGATAAGTGACCCGATGAGTTCATTCACTTCGAGCTTCTTGAGGTCTCTAGCTTCAAGAATCGCTGTCACTTTTGATTCCCAGCGTTTTGGTAGAGAGTTGAGAATTTTTTTTACTATCTCCACCTTGGAATAAACTTTGCAAAGAGCTGTCAAACTGTTTATGATGTTAGTAAAACGAGTGTGCATACTAGAAATAGATTTATCATCATTCATCTTAAACATTTCATATTCATGAGGAAGAATATAAATTTTTGATTCCTTGACTTGCGAAGTTTCTTCATAAGTAACTTCCAAGTTATCACAAATTTCTTTTGCCGTAGCACAAGTCATTATTCTATTAAACTCATTTCCATTGAGAGCATTAAATAATAAATTCATAGCAGTTAAATTCAAAGTATAAAGTCTATCGTCTTCACGATCAAACTCTTCTTCTTCCTTTTTGACCTTTACTCCATCAACCACTTTTGTTGGAATATAAGGTCCATTTACAATGTATTTCCAGATTTCTCGACCTTGAGCCTGAATGAATATTCTCATTCTAACTTTCCAGAATGAGTAATTATCTCCACAAAAGAGTGGAGGCCGAATGCTAGATTGACCTTCACCAAATGAAGCTGAAATGTTAGCAATAAGATCTTAACTCAAAAGATAGTTAATCTTATAATAGAGTTCTTAGCTCTGATACCAATTGTTGCCCAGATGACTAACACAAGAGGGGGGTGAATTGAGTTGTATTAAAAAAAAATAACAATTATAAATCAAATATATAATATAAAATATAAACAAAATATGAAATAACAATAAATATAAAGAGTAAGGGTAAGAGAGAAGCAAACTCAGTATGTTAATGAGGTTCGGTCCCACTGCCTACGTCCTCGCCTCAAGCTACCCCTTGAGGATTCCCAAATTCACTATTCAACCTCCTTCAAGTGGAGATAGAAATCTATTACACTTTTGAACAACACCGCTACAAAGGATCCGTGTCGAACACCCTCTACACTTGCAATCACCTTACATTTGGTGATTCAACTGTTCCCCGTGTAGAATACTTTCTATACGCACAAGGGTTATACACACCCTTTTTCTGATACAAGAGCTGATAGTAGATAGGTTATCAGAAAACACTCCACAATGAGTGAAATAAGAACAATACAGTGCAAACTATATCTCTCAAAATGAACAAGGATTAAGGCTCAATGCTTAGAGAATAGAGAATGAAAGCTCTGAATGAATGTTGTATGCTCTTGATGTTGTGAATGTGAAGCTCTCAAATGATCTATTTATAGGCATATGAAACTTCATATTCAAATTTAAAAAGATTCACATGTCAAAGACAACATCATTCACTTTTTCAAAAAAATCAAACCTAATCTTTTACTTTTGGCATATGACAAAAGGAGCACACTTTCATTTTCAAAAAATTCAAACTTAATCTTTTACTTTTTGCATATGACAAAAGGAGCACACTTTCCTTTTCAAAGAATTCAAACCTAATCTTTTACTTTTTGTATATGACAAAATGAGCACACTTTACTTTTCAAAATTTTCAAACAAAATCATCTACTTTTTGTATAAGTCTAAAAAAGCATCAATCACTTTTGAAAATATTCAAATAAAACATGCACATGTGAACGATGACAATCAATCATCTTTAATATTTTCAAAGTTCAACCATTTAATCAAGGCATGCACATGTAAAAGATGACAATCAATCATCTTTCAAAATTTTCAAATTTAATTTTAAAAAATATTCATGCACATGTGGAAAATGTATTTTAATGTTTTATGATAAAATATTAATTTTGAGCATTACTCTGTAACTTTGATGTGAACTTGTTCCCTTCTTGCTCATGTTTGTTTCTTTGATGTGCTTGACTCCATTGTGTAGACAACTTAAGTTTGAGACTTCTTTATTCTTTGAATTCATTTGTTATCATCAAAATTCATGTGTAGATATATAATTACACAAATCTTGAAACCTTGGGTTCAACAAAAACAAGGAAAGAGATTATATGTATATAGAGTATGGCTTGGGATCAGACGTGTGATTAGTGTGTATTTACACCCTCCAATCTATACATGGCACGTGTGTTTTTCAAGAAGTGTAAAATAGGAATGAGTATAGGTAATGAATTTTGTGTACCTCCCACATCCTGGTCCAACTCTCTCTGCCCCTCCCCCTCTTTCTCTCTCTTTGTGCAAACTCAAAGCTGCCAAGAGAGAAACAAACAAACCCAAGAGATTCCTACAAAGTTTGAAAATATCTCTCTCTGTGCAAACAAATAGACCCAAGAGATTGGCAGGCCCCCTCTCTCTAATATCAAGCCCAAAATGCCATCGCATTCGATTCTCTCTCTCTTCTTAACTGGTTACATATATCCCTTAGTTGACGGTTGACACATGCTTGATTTTGAACCCCGTCTCCCTCAACCAATTCTAAGCGGTGCCTATCTATAAGATATTTTTCTCCATCTTTTATTTTCTAGGCATACTTACAACACAAAATTAACATAGAAAGAAGAAAAGACTCGATGGGAAAACGATGGAAATATATTAGATTCACTTTAAGCATCTTCCAAATTTGAAGCAAAGACCTAGGGTTCATGCACTTTCCAAATTCCACTCTAATAGTCTATTTTGATAAGAACGCAACAAAACCATGCCATTTTGACTGAGGGATGAGAAAGAGAGACAACGGGTTTGAGAGAGAGAGAGAGTGTGTGTGCGCGCACGCACGACTAATGGAAAGGAAGAGGAGAGGGTAGAAAAAAGAGAAAGGGAGGGGGGAGGGGAATTGAGGGGTGAGAAGAAAGAGGGCTTCAGTAGATCTATCACTGAAACGGGAAAGTATAAGTTTTGCTCCTCTCAACTAAGTTTGATAATGTAAATATCCTACGTTTCGGGTCTCTATTTGAAGGTGTAAAACACAAATACACGTCGTGTCGAAACTTTGTCAAGACGAAGAAAGTACTCGGAAGGCCAGGAATCTAATATCCGAAATGCTGGATCACACTAGCATAAGTGTGGCCCTACGAGAAGGAAAGAGGACAATGACGAAATATGATGAGAAAGATGAGGACAAGGGTGAAGATTCACCAATGTCCTGTGGAGCCTAACTTGGCATGGACGCTAGGCGAACAATGTAAAAAGAAGGCAGAGAAGACATTGGGAGTCATCCTGTGTCGTGACCTCCAATGAAGCAGGTCATCCCACTGATGCAATTGAGAGAAAGCCTTATTTGCAGTCGAACGTGACTAGAGGCATCAACAGGTCCCTTGTTTGAACTCATCTCCCTTGAGAGGACAAGACAAGGGAGAGCAGACAAGACAAGGGAGAGCCATACCAAATTTCGAGGAAGAAATTCCTTATAAAGTGGGGAGGATGTGAGAAACCGCTTGACACAAAAGGGGAAGGACCATTCTTGGAGTTGAGTGTAAGGCAAAGATAAGAAATAGTACAGTGGTCTAGGGAATTAGCAACAGGTGCTGTAAAGTGCAGCCAATTCAACACATAGGCAAGCAAGCACCTTGTAAATGCTTTATTGATGCGTCCTAGAGTGAGGTGGAGATAAGTGTGTCATTTCACTAAAGGTGAGCATGAAAAGGGCACTTATGGAGAAGGCGAGAAGGATGAGTTGCGAAAGCTAATAACTCCGACAAGACAAAGAGTTACCTGCCAAGTGGAGCAATAGTCTGGAAGAGACTGGGTAAGTGAGGGAGCTTTCTAGAAGTAGCAGCATGACTCAAGCCACGATTGAGACCCTTTTTCAAGGAAAGTAAAGGACCAAGAATATGGATCATGCTTGGCAGTCTGTCTTTGTCATCTTGCAGTATGACAGGGAAGGATTAAAAAAAATCCTTACCATAGATCTTGAGTCAGAAAGGACATATACCCACCCTATTTAAAGGACCTAGACGTGGGACGAGATCTCACTTTTGAGAACTTATTCACCAAAAATCTCAAGAAGTTAATTGCTTTAGGAAGCAATGAGCAAAGTTGCGACGAGAGGATTTATGACATAGGAATGTAGGTTAGCTTCTAAGATAGTGCTGGGAAATATGGGGTGAATATTGTGAGTAAGAGGCAATAAATTCTCTCTATAACTTCTCTACCCCATTCTACAAGCATGAATAAATATTTTGGTCTTTATGTATGCCTATATTTACACATTGATTTCCAATGTTTTGAGTTTTTGAATGTGTTAACTATTTTCAATACGACTTTGAATTCCTGTGTGGGAACACAATGCTCTGTGTGAGAATATCTATCTCTGTGCGAGAATATCTATCTTTGTGTGAGAAGTCAGTAGCGTGAATCTATAATCATGGGACGGGATGAAGAATTCCCTAGACCATTCCTGTGAAACTTTGCCACAAGCTTTACATGAGAATGAGAATGCCTTGTGGGGATTCAGGTGGAACAATATCGTATTTGGCCAATTACATGTTGGGATGTAGGATCCCCTGGCATATTACGTGTTGGTGTCATCTAGTTGTTTGGCCGAGTATAAGCATCCTTGATGCAACAAATATCTCTGTGTAAGAAGTCTGTGTCACGATTTATGTGATGAGCACCTATATGATGGAAGAATTTTACTGAGTCTGAAATAGGCCAAATACTGGTTTTATACTTACCACAATGCACAAAACAACAATCCAAGCAATTCCGTCCTCATCCAGCCGACCCCCGAACTCCTCGGACTCAGTCCGGAAACAGCCAACCAACAGATAAATATTTATTGTAGGAGCAAAATATATTTAAATCTAAAAGTAGAGTTTAGAAAATACTTACAGCGCTATATGGTATTTTTTGAAAGCTCGCGGCGTTGCAAACGGCGAAAGAAAAGCAACATGACAGTGTAATTTACACTGTGGCCGTGGGTAATAAATTACCCATTTTCGAACAGGGACAAATCAAGGCTCGGGATTGATAGGGAATGGCCTTGAGATATTTATGAAGCTAAGGGAAACGAGTTTTGGCCGTGGGTGGTGGTGGAAATGGCGGTCCAAGGCCAAAAAGAGGCTGAACGGAGTTGAGCTAGTGGGAGCTGCTCCGGAAATGGGTGGTTTAGGTCAGCAAGAGGTAGGGGAAGAAGCTGTGAAGAGATGGTGGCCGGAGGTGGTGCAACGGCGCCGGAATCGGTGAAAAACTATATGGCTTGGAGGAGCTTGTGGTGGCTAACGGTGGTTCGGTGGAGGTGAAACTTGGTGGGGATGTTCACCAGGGAGAGGGGAAGAAAACTGGGTGGGTGGTGTAGGCCACGCCCCTGGCGAGCGGCGGTTCTGGGCTGCGAAAGCAACCGGTGACAGGGGAAAAACAGAGTAGGTGCAGTGACTTCTAGGGGCTCGTGGCGGCTAATGGCTGGTCCGATAGCTCTGAAAATTGGTGGGGATGATCTCTGGTGGGAGGGGAAGAGAATGGTGGGGGTGGTGTACAACACAGCCGCCGGACGGTGGCGCAATGGGCGGCTGAAGTGGCAGTGATGGTAAGGGGAAAAAGAAGGGGTAGCGCGTGGGAAAGGGGAAACGGGGAAGAAAGAAGAAGAAACAGAAAGGAAAGAAAGCAAAGAAGAAAAAGAAAAGGAAAAAGGGAAAAAGAAAAAGAGAAAAGAAAAGAAATGAGGTCCAATCCTCACTCTAGAAACCAAAAACAAATCCGCCGAAAACGATATTAATAACCGTAAAACGACTAAAATAAATTAAACACGATATCAAATAAATTAAAACCAATTTAAAATACATTAAGTTAAAATAAATAAACCAATATATTAATTAAATTAAAAACAACATTTCAGTGAAAATACACGTAAAAATGGGTTATCACATCCTCCCCCCCTTAAAAACAAATTTCGTCCTCGAAATTTGCAAGATCAACCATCAGCGCCAAACAGATACAAGATCCAACTCCGAACATATTTAAGAGATACATATCATCGACAACTCCCAACAAATCCAATGGTTATTAACTTCACACCATAAATCACTAATATCAACGACGTCTCTGCTTTACCTTCCAAACTTTCGTTCTATTCCAACTTTGGTAACCTAATAGCCACTTCCAAAGTTAACCATCCATAAACCAAATTGCACGACCAAAAGATTAATCTCCCATTAAAATTTTGAATCACTACTAAATCTTGCAAGTCGATACGAAATTTGAACTTCTAAGTATCTCCAAAAATTATGCTTTCGCGCGCACTCTGATAACTCATCAAAATACTTAAAGGCTATATCCTCAAAAATTAATATCATGAAGTACAAGCTCAATCCACACCTAATCACAAGAAAACCTTTACCACATTTCCATAGAAAATCGTATGCCTTCAAAAACCACAAATCTCCATTCATTCCTCAGTTGGCCATTGCTACCCCAAACGAAAACCAACATTCCGCAAAAATACACCCATTGATTGATGACAAAAACCAGTACTAATCAACCTCCAGGCCCCAAATTGAAAATACATAACATCATCCCAACATACACCTGTCTCTTCTAAAGATAAGGAACATCTCCAAAGGCCCAAGTCCTTCCCGGCCAACCAACGAGAGCGCCTATAACTTCTATCCGGTATCCCACACTTCAAGCTCATTACCTATATTTTGAATAACATCTAATCTTGCAATAACTAACTCACTATAAACTACCATTGACTTCACCTAGACATAATCGAAACGTTCATGGTAACTCACCCACCTATTGTACTCTCAAAAACTCTAGTTTCAGTACAACTAATTCCTTCAATAACACTTCACAAATAAATCTCAAGACAGGCCATACTGTTTAAATCTTCAATCCATAAAAAACTATTAAACAATACTCATGGATCCTACTGCTTTATTACTGTATACATATGATTATGCTACCCACCTTTGATACATAAGTTTCAACTTCCAAGATTTATTACTTCATACACCACACATGGTGACCTAATGATCTCTTTTCAAGTTAAATAACCATATCCCCAATTCTCCCAACTGGATACTTGATCTCCAAAGAAAAGTATAGCCTCACCAATTTAAATTCCTATGACTTCAAGTCGCAATTAATTTTCAAGATAAACACAACGGCCGTTTCAAACCACCATCCCAATGGGTAACTCGCTTCGACTGCACATTCCGTTCAACTTACCAAACAACTTAAAGCCAAAAATCTCTTGAATTAAAAATTCCTCTTCAACTCCTACCAAGCCAAAAATAGATGAGACTAGGACCAGCACTCTCCGAAATCCATTCATACGTACCATTACTACTCATCGATCCCATGCACTCTTAGCCAACACCAAAAATCATTCAAATGTACAAGTGATCCATTATCACATTTCCATCATCTGGACTTATATCCTCAACTCAGTAAGAATCATTCCTAAATCTACTCAACTTATATCCTTAAATCAGCAACCAGCCATTGCTTAAAGTTTGGTACCGAGAATGACATTAAACCTGCTAAGAATCCGTTCCCAAAAGTCTACGGATCATATAACCTCAAATTCAATCGTATTCAATACCAACACAAAATCTACTATTTCCAACACCCTGATGAACCTATACCTTTCAAATCGATAGAATCATTTCCTAAGATTTGCTACTACAACCTCGAGTTAACAATAATTATTTTCTAAACTAACTCGATTTCTTCAATCTTCAAAGAAATACACGAACTAGATCATTACCTCCAATCCTCAAAGAAATATGCTCTAGGAAAATTTTCATATCAATAACTCAACTCTAATCAACCCCATTTAATGGTTACAAACTAATCACTCACTAGAGTAAATCAAGCTACAGCACTAAGTCTGTAAAACTAAGAACTCAATTCCTACTATAAATCAGTCCTTCAATTCCGCAATTCTAAAACCTTAAATCAAACAAGAATCATCTTCCGGAACCTTTAAGATCAAAGAACTTACATCCCATAATAGAAAAAATCGACTTCTCAAATCTTTCAAATTCTAAAACATTAATAGATAATAAATCATTTTCTGAAATTCTCAAGATTGGTGGCTTTAATTCAAAACATTCACCTTAAAAGCTTGTAAAATCTAAAGCCCTAATTGCCACCAAAGTACTCATCCGAATCACGAAATCTAAAACTCGAAATTTAATTATTTCCCCCCAAAACTTGTCGAACCTAACACCTTAATTACCATAAACTTATATTCCTAAAATCTATAAGGCCCTAAACTTAAAAACTTTGCTGAACCTCATAAAATTTATCATTGAAATTTGTTGAACTTACAACCTACTACATTATAGACCATTTCATAAACTCCACGGAAACAAAGAACTCAATTATTCTACTTCTCTAAAAGATCACCCAGATCATGCCATGACTCTAGCATTCTGAGTCTCCATAACCTCGCCTCCAATAGTACCAAGAGTCACTGCGTACATTCGAGCCCGAGCTAATTGCCTCTGGTTAGTTCTACCACTGCGACGAGCTCCACGGCTTTCTTGAACTCGACTAGGGCACTCACGAGCAAGATGCTCCGTCTGGCCACATTCAAAACATTGGTTACTACCCAGACGACACTTGCCTCTGTGAGCTCTATTACATCTTCCACAAACTGGCACTCGTCCTCCCATACGCACTCCCGAGGCTGCTTGTGGTCGAGTCCTGGTCCGCTGAACAAACTTTTGAGGCGAACTCGATCTACTTCCTTCACCAGTAAAACTCTGCATCTTTTGTCTTAGAGGGGAGCCCATACTCAAATTAACCTCTCGCTCTGCAAGAGTGACCACATCCACTAAATCCTGAAAAGTGGATATCCGGTGGCTGACCACCATTCGGCGTATATCAGGACGTAGACCCTCCTGGAAACACTCGGCCTGTATTTCCTCCAAGGCGATGAGGTGGGGAGCAAATCGCCCAAATTCTATAAATTTTTGGGCGTACTGTTCCACGGTCATGCTCCCTTGGACCAAGCTTGAGAACTCTCTTGCTTTTTGCCACCTCACAGAAGTGGGAAAGAAGTGATCATTAAATTCTTTCTTAATGCGCTGCCAGGTCACAGAAGCAAAAGACCCCAAACCTTAAAATAAAATTCCCTTAAACATATCCTTAAAGTTCGTTGAACCTACACTCTCCTATACTATAGCCTCGTTCCATAAATTGTACAAAAACTTGACCTCAATCATCTTAAGCGACTTAAAGCTAATTCCTCTCCTCATTGCTATGTGAGTTCCCACCTTACAAAGATTGCCTAAACCATGACATTCTCTTCAGACCTCAACATCATACAAGCGAACCATATCGCTAAAAATTCAAGCCTACTACACTAAATGTTCATGTCTAATAATAGCATCCTCGATTATACCGCCTTCCTACCACAACACAACCCTTGACCCCCTCTAAGAAAAACTATTAAAACCAACAACATAATACCAAAACCACATAACAAGAAAACAAAAAGAAACCATCATGCAATAACATAACTAAATAAATAAACACAAGCAAACTAGCTCAAATCAATTCAAACATATAAAGCATGTCAAAAAGCAACTTTACTTAAAATAAATTTCAAAACACAACCTTAAAAACATTTTGGTACTACCTACGGGACATGTGGTTTTACCCAGAGTCGGACCGCTCTGATACCACTTGTGACGCCCTCAAATCCCCATGTACAGACACGGGAAAATCGAGACGTTCAGATGGTGACAACACGGGTCACCACCCTATCGATGAGTGCCAAGTGTGTGCAAGACAAATGTGCACAAAAAAACACGCAGCGAAAGGTAAAGTCATAAACTAAGTACCAGAATCTTTCTTAGTTTAATACAAAATTGTTCAAAAACATACATAATAAAATATTATAAGATCCAAATATAATTCAAAGCAACAACAAGATATTAATTTCAACTCAGACCTCCGGCGGAGCCGCATCCTCGGGTTCAGCCTCCTCCTCCTTCTCGATCTCTGCATCAAAATCTACGGTACCAAAAATGGTGCCGCAGGTAAGTAAAATCCAAATACTATTAGATAAAAATATATTAAACTCAACAATATGCATGAAGAAATGCAATGCACATGTCCCATAAAATCATAATTTTTCCACGCACGCCAAAAACCCATTTGGCCCAAAAACATAACCATTAAAACCATTCCTCGCCATTATCCCAGATAATGGCCCAAAACCCCTACCACCATTTTCCCAGAAAATAGATCAAAAGCCTCAACACATCCTCGCCATTATCCCAGATAATGGCCCAAACCACCATTTTCCCAGAAAATGGATTAAAAGTCTCGAAACCAAATCTCGCCATTTTTCCAGAAAATGGCCCACATCCAAAAACCATAAAAACGATCCAATTATGCATGCACCATGATCTCCCCTAGGGATCATCTGCACACCCTGGCTCTGTGCCACACCACAGGTAACGACTACGCGTGTGACACCTAAACGAGCGATGCCCAGACTCGCGCCCAGCGCGTCCCTGGTTAGGCCATCCTCTAGTCCCCGCCACTCTAGGGACCACTGAGTCAACACGACAGCGTTACGTTATTGTGTGATCTGGTCGTCGCCCTGCGACAACCCAGGGGATGTCACTCAGTATTATCCACTCCCGAATGACCAGAGGAGCTCCACTGAGATAATAACCCATCCCGGCTTAGGCTCGTGAGACTCACGCACCCGAAAACCATTTACGCCAACAAAACATGATTTTCTCAAATAAATAAAATGCACGTGCATGTACTATGTAAAAGCAACCACAATGCACAAAACAACAATCCGAGCAACTCCGTCCTCATCCAGCCGACCCCCGAACTCCTCGGACTCAGTTTGGAATCAGCCAACCAACAGATAAATATTTATTGTAAGAGCAAAATATATTTAAATCTAAAAGTAGAGTTTAGAAAATACTTGCAACGCTATATGGTATTTTTTGAAAGCTCGCGGCGTTGCAAACGGCGGAAGAAAAGCAACGTAATAGTGTAATTTACACTGTGGCCGTGGGTAATAAATTACCCATTTTCGAACGGGGACAAACCAAGACTCGGGATTGATAGGAAATTGCCTTGAGATATTTATGAAGTTAAGGGAAACGAGTTTTGGCCGTGAGTGGTGGTGGAAATGGCGGTCGAAGGCCAAAAAGGGGCTGAACGGAGTTGAGCTAGTGGGAGCTGCTCCGGCAACGGATCGAGGCCGGAAATGGGTGGTTTAGGTTGGCAAGAGGTAGGGGAAGAAGTTGTGAAGAGATGGTGGCCGGAGGTGATGCGACAGCGCCGGAATCGGTGAAAAATCATATGGCTTGGAGGAGCTCGTGGTGGCTAACGGTGGCTCGGATGGAGGTGAAACTTGGTGGGAATGTTCACCGGTGAGAGGGGAAGAAAACTGGGTGGGTGGTGTAGGCCACGCCATCGGCGAGCGGCGGTTCTGGGCTGCAAAAGAAACCGGCGACAGGGGGAAAAACAAAGCAGGTGCAGTGACTTCTAGGGGCTCGTGGCAGCTAACGGCTGGTCCGATGGCTCTGAAAATTGGTGGGGATGATCTCTGGTAGGAGGGGAAGAGAATGGTGGGGGTGGTGTACAACACAGCCGCTGGATGGCGGCGCAATGGGCGGCCGAAGTGGCAGCAACGGTAAGGGGAAAAAGAAGGGGTAGCGCGCGGGAGAGGGGAAACGGGGAAGAAAGAAGAAGAAAAAAAAAGGAAAGAAAGAAAAGAAGAAAAAGAAAAGGAAAAAAGAAAAAGAGAAAAGAAAAGAAATGAGGTCCAATCCTCACCCTGGAAACCAAAAACAAATCCGCCGAAAACGATATTAATAACCGTAAAACGACTAAAATAAATTAAACACGATATCAAATAAATTAAAACCAATTTAAAATACATTAATTTAAAATAAATAAACCAATATATTAATTAAATTAAAAACAACCCTTCAGTGAAAATACACGTAAAAATGGGTTATCACATAAACTTCTACCCAACAACCTATACCAAAAAGCTCATCACCTAAATTCTAAATACCATCTATTTTGGTGGTGAGTAGATCCAAAACAAGCCATCATTGAACTCCCCAAAAACATTATTGAGACCTTCTTGATAACTCACCCACCTGCTTGTACTCTTAAAAGCTTTAGTATTAAAACTTCTAATTCCTTCAATTGCACAACACAAATAAACCTCAAGGCAGGCTATACTGTTTCAATCTTTAATCGACCAAAAACTAATGACTACCAAGATCTCTTAAATTAATAATATCATATCGAATGTGACGCCCCCAAATCCCCACGCATGAACACGGGGAAATCGAGACGTCCGGATGATGACATCACGGGTCATCACCCTATCGACGTGTACCAAGTGTGTGTATAAGCGACGAATGTGCACGAGAAATACGCAGCGAAAAGCAAGTCAATAACTAAGTACTAGAATTTTTTCTTGTTTAATACAAAGCTGTTCAACACATACTTAAATAAATATTACAAAACACAAACATAAATTTAAACCAAATACAAAGCATAAACTTCAGCATCCCGGCGGAGCCGCATCCTCGGGCTCAGCCTCCTCCTCCCCATCCTCGATCTCTGCACCAAAATCTACGATACCAAAAATGGTGCCGCAGGTAAGTAAACTCCAAACACCACTAGATAAAAACATATAAAACTCAAATAATATGCTTGAAAGAAAAACCAATGCACATGCGCCATAAAACCATAATTTTTCCACGCATGCCAAAAAAACCCATTTGGCCCACAAAAACATATCCTTAAAACCAAGCCTCGCCATTATCCCAGATAATGACCCAAACTACCATTTTCCCAGAAAATGGATCAAAAGCCTCGAAAACCAAACATCGCCGTTTTCCCAGAAAATGGCTCACATCTGAAAACCATAAAAATAATCCGGTTATGCATGCACCATGATCTCCCCTAGGGATCACCCGCATACTCTGGCTCTGTGCCACACCGCAGGTAACGACTATGCATGTGACACCTAAACGAGCGATGCCCAGACTCGCGCCCCGCACGTACCTGGCCAGGCCATCCTCTAGTCCCTGCCACTCTAGGGACCACGGAGTCGTCACGACAGCGTTACCGTATCGTGTGATTCGGTCGTCGCCCTGCGACAACCCAGGGGATGTCACTCAATTATCCACTCCCGAGTGACCAGAGGAGCTCCACCGAGATAATAACCCATCCCGGCTTGGGCTCGTGAGACACACACACCCAAAAGTCATTTACGCCAATAAAACGAGATTTTCTCGATTAAAACAAAATGCACATAAACACAATATGCAACTCACGCCTCAAGGCTCAAATAAACAAGCATTCACAAACAACCAAAACCAAGCACTCCGTCCTCAATCCATCCGACCCCCAAACTCCTCGGACTTAGTTCGGAATCAGCCAACCAACAACAATTAATTATTGAAAGAGAAAAATATATTTAAATTTAAAAGTAGGGTTTGGAAAATACTTACAGCACTATATGGTATTTTTAGAAAACACGCGGCGTTGCAAATGGCGGAAGGAAAGCAACGTAACAGTGCAAATTCACTGTGGCCGTGGGTTGTAAAATACCCACTTTTGAACGGGGACAAACCAAAGCTCGGGA
The DNA here is from genome assembly GCF_018687715.1 of Carya illinoinensis. NCBI lineage: Eukaryota > Viridiplantae > Streptophyta > Magnoliopsida > Fagales > Juglandaceae > Carya > Carya illinoinensis. The sequence continues at coordinate 20,784,269 of NC_056752.1, forward strand.
TTGATAGGGAAGGGTCTAAGGATATATATGAAGCTAGTGGAAGTGGAGTTTGGCCGTGGGTGGCGGCGGAAACGGCGGAGGAAGGCCAGATTTCCCAAAACAGAAACTAGCTCGTGGGAGCTGTTCCAGTGGCTGTTAGAGGCCGGAAATGGGTGGTTAGGACGGCAAGGAGTCGGTGATGAAGTGGTGAAGAGGTGGTGGCCGTAGGTAGAGCGACGGCGGCGGATCGGAGCAAAATCCGTGAGGCTTGCTGGGCTTTTTCCGGCCAAACGGCGGCTCCATTGGCGGTGAAAATTGGTGGGGTGATTCACCGGAGGGAGGAGAAGATTTTGGTAGGGGTGGTGTGCCTCACGGTGGCCGGTGGCGGTGGGTCTGGGCTGAAGAAGTTTCCAGCCGTGAGAAAGAGGAGAGAGAGAGAGAGAGAGAGAGAGAGAGAGAGAGAGAGAGAGAGAGAGAGAGAGAGAGAGAGAGACGAACCGGGGGGGTATACGCGCGGGAGAGGAGAGGGAAAAGGAAGAAGAAAAACAAAAAGAAAAAAGAAAAAAGGAAAGAAAAGAGAAAAAGAGAAAAAAGAAAAAGGGAAAAGAAAAGATGTAGGAAAGAAATGAGGTCCAATCCTCACTCTGGAAAACAAAACAAATCCGCCGAAAACGACATAAAAAAAAACCGTAAAATGACTAATTAAATTAAACACCGCATCAAATAAATAAAAACTAATTTTAAAATGCAATAATTTAAAATAAATAAACCAATATATTAATTAAATTAAAAACAACCATTCAGTGAAAATACACGTAAAAGCAGGACATTCGATCAATTTCAATTTCCTACCAAAACTACTTCATTATAGTAAAAAATGGAATAAAGATCTGCACTCTCAAAATCCATACATTCACAACTCTTACGCATCGATTTTTTTTTTTTTTTGTGTATATCCTTATTAAAACCAATACTCCAACATGCAAGTGATCCATTCCCACCATTTCCATCATCTGGACTTATATCCTCAAATCACAATAACTATTCTTGAATCTGCTCATCTTACATCCTTAAGTCAGCAACCAGCAATCGCTTAAAGTTTTGTATTGAATATGACCTTAAACCTGCTAATAATCTAGTCCCAAAAGTCTACGGATCATAAAGCCTCAAATTCAATTGCATTCAATATCAACACATAAACTACTATTCCCAACACCTTGATGGACTTATAACCTTTGAATCGATAAAAATCATTTTCCTAAATGTGCACCATCTATTATCCTTAAAATTAATATGGATCAAATTTTAAACCTACCATTTCAACCTATATTTTCAATCCTCAGAAAAACACACGAACTAGATCAACATCTTCAATCCTAAAAAAAAAAGAAAATTTCCATATCAACAACTCAACTTAGATCAACCTCATTTTAATGCTTACAAACTAATCTCTCCAGAGTAGATCAAGCTAGCGCACCAAGTCTGCAAAACCTTAAATCTTATTATAAATTAGCCCTTCAAGCCTGCAACTCTAAAACCTTAAACTATATAAGGTTCATTTCTTGAAATCCTCAAGATCGATGGCCTCAAATCTAAAACATCACCTTATAAAGCTTGCATATTATTAAGTCTCAATTGCTACAAAATTGCTTTTTCCTGTCGGCAAAATCTAAAACCTCCAATTTAATTAATCCCTCAAATGCTTGTTGAACCTACCACCATAAACCCCACAAACTTATTTCATAACATAAATATAGGGCCTCAAACCTTAGATAAAATTCTCATAAACCAATCCTTGAAGTTCGTTAAACCGACACTCCCATATTCTATAGCCTCATTACATAAATTCTATAGAACCTAAGACCTCAATCATCTTAAGCGACTTAAAGCTAATGCCCCTCCTCATTACGACTTGAGTTCCTACTTTATAAAGATCGCCTAAATCATGACATTCCCTTCAAACCACATCGCTAAGAATTCAAGCCTACTATACTAAATGTTCATGCCTATTAATGGTATTCTCGATTATACCGCCTTCCTGCCATAGCGTAATCCTTAACCCCACTTTCAACTCCGAACAAAACATAGCAAAATAAATTAAAACAAAATAAATAAAATTAGAAATAAACCAATTAAATAAAATAACATACATTGAAATAAATAAAACAACATACTTTCAATTCAAATAAGATCACATCAAACCAAACCAAACCAAATCAAATCAAATGGAATAAAATAAAATAAATTCAAATCTAATAAAATGATTTCAAACCAAATAAAATCGAATCAAGTTAAATAAAAACAATTCAAATTAAATAAACAAAATAATTTCAACTCAAGTTTTTAAAATTTTCTGGTACTGCACCTATGGGACATGTGGTTTTACCTATAGTCGAACTGTTCTGATACCATTTGTGACACCCCCAACTCCCACGTACGTACACTTGAAAATCGAGACGTTGGGATGATGACGACACGGGTCACACATCCCATCACCAAGTGCCAAGTGTGTGTATATACAATACGTGTACAATAAAAATAAGGCAGCGGTAATAAAAGTTTTACAACTAAGTACCAGAATTTTGTTTAAATACAAATTCGATTAAAACACAAGCATACCAAAATATTACAAGTTTCAACATTGTTTCAAATCTAAATTACATAACAAAAAAACAAGTAAAATAATTTCCAAAAGTAAAACAACTCCAAATCAATAATCTGGCGGAGCCGTCTCCTCAGGCTCAGCCTCCTCCTTCTCAACCTCTGCATCAAAATCTACGGTACTAAAAATGGTGCTGCAGGTAAGTAATAATCCAAACACCAAAAGATAAAAATATATTAAAACTCAACAATATGTATGAATAGGATGCCATATGCATGAGATCCAAAAATGACATTTCTCAAAAATAATTCTTTTTCCAACGCACGCCAAAAATCCCATTTTTGGCCTGAACATTTCCTTTAAAAACATTTTCTCGCCATTATCCCAGATAATGGCTCAAAACGAGAAATCCATCATTTTCCCAGAAAATGGTTCACAAAAATCTAATTATAAAACCTCGCCATTTTCCTAGAAAATGATCCACAAATAATCCTTTAGTCAAACTCGTCATTTTTCTAGAAAATAGCCCATATCCAATATCCAAAGCCAGTTCCAATTTTAATGCATGCACCATGACTTGCCCTAGGGATCATCCGCACACTCTGGCTCCTATGCCACACTGTAGGTAACGACCATGCATCTGATATCTAAACGACCGATACCAGTCTTGTGCTCAACGTGTACCATGACCAGGCATCCTCTAGTCCCTGCCAGCCAAGGGACCACGGAGTCGACATGGTAATGTTACTGTATCGTGCGATTCGATTGTTGCGCAGTGACAATCGAAGGGATGTTACTCAGTATTATCCGCTCCCGAGTGACCAGAGGAGCTCCACTGAGATAAGACCCATCCTGATTTAGGGTCGTGATACACACGCACCCAAAAAATCCATTTAACTCATGAAAACCCAGTTTTCAATATTCAACACATGTATATGCATGCACCGTGCAATGAAAATGACATGACACAAAATATCCAACATTTCAAATCAACCAAACATAAAATAACTCCATCCTTAAATCCATCCGACCCCCGACTCCTCGGACTTAGTCCGGAATAACCAACCAGTCACAATTTATTGCAAAAGAAATAATATATTTAAATCTAAAACGAAGTTTGAAAAATACTTACAGTGCTATATAATAATTTTCGAAGGATCAATGGGATGCAAAAGGTGAAGGAAAAGTAACGTAACAGTATAAAAACACTATGGTCGTGGGTTGTAAAATACCCACTTTTGAATGGGGGTGAATCAATGCTTGGGATTGATAGAGAATAGCTAAGAGGTATTTATGAAGCTAGTGGAAGTGAGGGTTGGCCGTGGGTGGTGGCGAAAAAGTCCAAAACGGAGTTGACCTCGAGGGAGCTACTTCGACGACGGATCAGAATTAGAAATGGGAGGTTTAGCTTGGCAAGAGGTCGGTGATGAAGTGGTGGCTGGAGATGGAACGGCGGCGGTGGGAAGTGGAGAAAACCATGAAGCTTGGTGGACTTCGTGGGGGCAAACGGCGACTCGGATGGGGCTAAAATTTGGTGGGGATGTTCATCGGTTGGAGGGGAAGGGAATGGTGGGGGTGGTGCACCGCATGGAGGTGATCGGTAGTGGTTTTGGGTGGAGTGAAAATATGGACAGTGGGAGAGGAAGAGAGAGTTGCACGGGTTGGGGGGAAAGGGAAAGAAAAGAAGAAAAAGAAAGAAATGAGAAAAAGAAAAAGAGAAAAGAAAAAAGAGAAGAAAATAAAAAGGGAAAAAGAAAAAGGAAGAAAAAGAAAGTGAGATGCAGTTCTCACATCTTGGGTCAAGAAACTGATTCAACGAAAATGAATCTTAAAACGATGAATTAAATGAAATAATTTAAACATAGTAACTTTATAAAATAAAATATTAGAATTCAACAATAAACTAGTTTAAAATAAAGAGCACAATAAAATAAATAAAATCCAAATAAAAACACTACAATTCAATATTAATAACATAAAATAGTTAAACCCCAACAATAAAATAATTTAAGCTAGAGAGTAATTTTAAATGCGAAGTAATTATTAATATCAAGAAAATACATTATTTAAATCTCACAACTTAAAAATATTATATAATACAAGGAAAAACACGTTTAATTTAAAATAAAAGAACCATTAATTATAATAATTTTAAATAACCATTCAATACAAATATACGTAAATACGAGATATCACAAGATAAGTTTTATTTGGACACTTGGCAAGATCTTAGTCACAGTTGATAAATAGTATTGGGCACTTCGCACCAAAAGGAACTATGTGTTGGAAATGTAAAGGAAATCAAGCATTGCGATCATGCCACCTAAATAAAACACTATTCTATCCAACCATCTAAGTTGTGCCAAACCAAAGAGGGTTTCAACCCTAGAGAAATCCTAAATACTTGGAATCCAATTGAAACCAAACACTTGGAATCCAATTGAAGCATCAAAAACTTAGTTGAAACCGAAACCCTAAATGGTTTCCTTAAATCCCAAATTTACTTTCAAACCCTAAAAGGATCTAGTTTCTAGCTTAATGTTTAATCACTTTATTAAATGACTTCCACATGCTATTAACCACTCAAAGTCTTGTTATGACATCATTATTCATTCTTTTAAACCTTGAAAATTTTATTGGGTCAAGAAAAATTAAATTTGGACTTGATAGCAACCAAACCCTAGCCAAACCCTCTTTAAACCCCAAATTGTGGCTCATTCGGTTAAATCTCATTAAGGCCCACGAAGTTGAGCCACCTTTGCAAGGCTTGTGGAGAAAGTATCCCCCTACTATGGTTGACTAAGCAATGCTCAAAGTAGTCCCAAGTTGTACTTGATGTGAAGGTCAAGACCACCTCATCACCACCGCTGGTTAGCCTCTCGACAGTCCAAGGGTAGGAAACCATCGACTGGTTTTACCCTTGTTTTGGCTAACACAACCATCACTCAAGTCTCATTCAGAACCCTCTCATCACCCCTCAGTTGTGTAAGAAGGTGGCCAAGTCCATTCCCTTTCGTTTTATCCATTTCCAACACTTTTCTTGGAAAAAAATCTAAAGTTCTCTCAGATAGTTTTTCTGAGTCACTTTACACACCCTTTTTTAAGCTTTTGTAAGTATTTTCTCACTAACTATCATTCAAAAAGTTGTTATTATTTCAGTCTAGTTTTGCTTGGATATATTTTGTATTATTTTAATGGTCATTTGATTTGTCAAAAGTTGTTTTAAGCTTGGAAAGGTCACTGATCGGTAAACTGGACAGTGCTTATTAGTTTGGTATTTTTGACCAAGCTGCAAGAAATAACTTGGTCTAATTTTTTTTGGAATGTAATTATCATATTTATATGAAAGTTTTATGAGGAGTCATTGTATGTTATAAGCTTTTAATGAATGTTTTTCTTAGATCTAAAAAGTTAGAAATTGGAAGGAGTAAAACAATTTCTATTTTATGAAAACTTGGATTGTTTGTAATAGAATATGCTCCAGTGGCTTTAATATTTTTATATGATGATCCTATGTCTTTTATCTACATGTTAGGATGTTATTTGGAGGATTTTTTGTGTTGGTTTCAAAGATATGATATTTTTTATGTATGAAGAGACTCGGTTAGGTCACAGATTTGAGGTTTTTGGGTATATGGATGTTTGGATGCAAATATGGCCATGTAATCTTGAGTTTAATGCTTGTATCTATTCTAAGACATGACTTTTAACCATATGATGTTATTTTGTGATTTTTTTCATCGTATGTTTTGAATCAAAGTATTTGATAAAAATCCAAATGTTAAGGCAATCGGTTTTGAGTTTAAGTGTTGAAGCTGAAAGTTTGGTGTTAGATCTTGTGATTTTGTGATGTTTTCTTGATGATTAAAAGCATGATAATTCTTAGAAGTGTATTATGAATATATTGGAAGTGTATTTTTGAACTTTTAGAATTCTTGGAAATGTTTTAAAAGGAGACAAAACCTTGAGAATCAAAGGTTATGTTTTTAGTTAAAGCTTGGAGCTTCGTTTTAAAAACAATTTTTGTTATTTTTTTTGAAGTGATTTTTATTGGTTGATATTGTCTGATTTTTAAACATAGGATGTGATCATCCATGCTACAATATTTCGATTTTAAGCATGAGGAATAAGGTTGATAGAATTGCAACAAAAATGAAGAGTTTTTGCCTTTAAAGGTTTCAGTCTTAGTGTGTTTATGATCATTGTAATGTGTTTAAAAATTTTCCAATGAGATATTTGGATTTAGGACAAAATTTCAATGAAAAATGTAAATTTTGGTGAGTTTTGGAATTAACGTTTAAAATCCTTAAGTTAGGGATAAAATGGTCATTTTTTCACATGTAGAGGGTAAAATGGTAATTTTACGCTAATATGGTATTTTTCATGTTTATAAATTATTAGTGATAAAGTTTCTATTGTCTAGAAATCCCTACTTACATTTTTTTGTGTTTCGCTCATTTTTCTGCATAACATAACAATTACTGTAAGTTAGCTTCTAACTTATTGTCAGATTACTATGTGTGGATGTTAGTAAGGAAACTATTGTTTATGTACTTATGATGTCATATATGACATTCTATGCCATGTCACAACATGTTTATCTGTTACACATATTATATTCTCTCACTATATATTTATCTGTTACACGTATTATATTATCTCACAAAATATTTATCTATTACGTAATATATTTTGTCACTCAATGCTTATATGTTACAAGTTATGTCATGTCATCTAATGTTTATATATTATACATTATGCTATGTTACGAAATATTTGTCTGTTATATGTTATGCCATGTCACAAAATGTTTGTTTGTTTCATTTTATGCCGTGTCATGAAATGTTTGTTTGTTTTATGTTACGTCATGTCATGTAGCTCACCTACATGTTACGTTACGTTATGCCAGGTCATCTGTCCTTTCATTTTATGTCACATTATGTCTCGAGTATGGTTTGTGTAACTCAAGAATAGTTTTTCCAAGTCAAGTAAAGTATGTTTACATTTATCATGACCCTAATTTCTAGGATGTGATAATATTCTAGTGAAACTCCTTTGTTCACTTTGGAGTTTCTAAATTAGTGTGAAATTTCCTAGGTTGACAAGGTAAAAATCAACGATCTTTGAATGGGGCCTAATTAACTAGTCACTGGAGTGAAGCGAGGCACTAAAGCTAATAGTGCCACCCACATTTCAATTTTATGTTATACGTACTCGTGTTGATGCAGTTACCTGACACAGATATATACATTATGTGTTCCATAGCAAGTGCAAATACTTGGGAACTGACATGTATGTTAATATACTCACAATTGATGTAGATACTTGTATTGTGATACGGTAATTTTTAGGAACACATGGATCAAGGGTAACTGTGTAACATCCATATTTTCATATTTATTAGTCATTTTTTTTTTATGGAATAAGATCCAAGTTCATGTATTTCACGTTCATGTTCATTGTATTCAACGTTCAGTTCAATTCATGTTTAATTTTAGTGAGTTCATGTTTAATTCAAGTATGTTCACGTTCAAGTTCACGTCATGTTAAGTTCAATTTCAAGTTCAGCATATGCTCAAGTTCTCATGTCAATTTATGTCATGTTATATGTCAAGTCATGTCATGTCATGCTTATTTGTGATTATGATTACACATTCATGCCTCCACTGTCGTGCATGAATCTGTAAATTGTATGTTAAAATTTCTTGTTAACTTGCTAAGATTTGTACCCAAATTTCACCATGGTAGTCCCAACTACCATTCCTCCTGAATAATAGGCAATGTGCTAGGATCAAGAGATGGAGCGAAGCCTGGCTGATTGAAGAAGGTTGATTAGGTTTATAGATAGCATTATGACGTCCCTAGTCGAATAATGCGAGTTGCTTGATGGACTAGCCCAATAGTTTTATTTTGGTGAATGTACTTATAAAGCTTTGTTTTTTTCTTAGAGTAGTTTTCTCGGAGCTCTTGTATTGTGCTTAGCATTAGGTTTCAATCTAGGGTTTTGCCTATGGTGGCGCCTTTTGGCCCCCTGGTGTCTTCTGCACCTACAGGGTCCGACGGGGGTATGAGTAGTGGTTGGGGGGGGGGGGGGGAGGTCTGGTCAAGATGAGGGGTTGGTATCGAAGTCTTTTGTGCAAACTTTGATGTGGACTACAGGCCAGTCGGACTTCAAGATGCCTATGAGGTATCCTGTGGAGGTGGATGGCAAATTGGGCTTTGTGTTTACAGAGGCTAAGATGTCTAAGGCAGCGGAGGAGTTTTAAAATTTTTACCTACGAGACCTTCCATTGATGCGGTTTGGTTGGCTATTGTGAAGACGTGGGGGCTTGTGGAGATTCCTAATGTGAGTTTTATGGATGATTACCATGTTCTAGTATAGATGGCAAGTGAGAGAGATTTCGTACTTGGATGGGCACGAGAGGGACGTCTGATTGCGGGGTGCAGTTTTAGAATTTTCCATTGGACGAAGGACTTCTCTTTGGCTGAAGAACCTTCACTGGAAGTGCAATGGATCTTTTTACCGGGGTTGCCGTTGCATCTGTATCATCGGGATTGCCTTCAAATTCTGGCTACCAGATCTGGTAGGTATCTGGGCACGGACAATGCCACGTTAAACAAGACTTGTGCGACAGGTGCTCGAATTTGCGTTGAAGTGGACCTAGCGGCTGAATTGGCTCAAGGGTTCTTGATTGTGATAGCTAACAAGAAACGGTGGCAGCCTGTTCGGTTTGAAAAATTGGGGTTCATTGCTCAAGGTGCAGGCGTCAAGGACACACTGATGTGGTGTGTCGTTTTGGGTGTTATGTGGTTCGCCGTGCTCTGAAATGGAAGGAGGGGCGAAAAAAGGTTGGGTCCAAGGAAGTGTGGCAGGAAATACCTGCTTCAAAACCAAATACGGTGTTGGGAACTCAGGTTGATGGGGATTTGAAAAATGTGGTCGCTTTGATTGTGGGTGCAGGCCTGATTGGAGAAATGCAAATTGTGGGTGACAAAGAGGGGGTGTCTCAGGATGAGAAAGATATCAGGGATCCCGTGGAACTGTCTTATGGGGTGAGGGGGCAAGCTGAGGTTGTGATACAAAGGGTGGTGGTTCATGGGGAAACAAGTGATGTGGGTGCAATGTCAAGTGGAGTGGCTCAGGTGGAGACATGTGTAGAATCGGCTAAAGTGCAAGGGGCCCAGGATACGTTGTTATTGACGTCGGAAGGGGGCAAGGTAAATGGCTTGGATGGGGGTTTGACAAAGGATTCCGGTTTGGTTGCTACGGAGAGTCCCAATATAAAAACTTCGTGATTGGAGGATAAGCTAATGGTGCGGAGGTTTAGTGGACAAGCTTCTCTGGTGGTGGACTTTCTTTTGATGGATGAGGGAAATCACAGGACCTGGGAGAGTGGTGATTCTTCGAGGTTTGCTGCGGATGCTCTTGATATAGAAGGGAGGGCTGTAGAGAATGAAGCTGATAATAGAGATGGTCTTCTTTTGAAGTGTGATGAGGAGGAGCCGATAGCGCACCTAGCTATTGAGAAGGGATATGAGTCTAACTTGGAAAATGGTGTGGGACGATCTATGTCTAGAGGGATGGTGAATACAAATCAGGTGGGTTTGAGACAGTCTCAACGAGTGCAGTCCAAGACCTCCAAATTTATTAAATGATCGAATCAATCCTAGTGTGGAACGTCCATGGCTTACGTACGTCATGGAGATGCTTGCGGAGGTTAGTGAATAAGTGGAAGGTTCATATTGTTGCTATCATGGAACCATTTGTAGGGGAGGACAAGTTGCCAGTCCTTGCGAGTTACCTTGGCTTTCAACAATATTGCTTAAATGAGGCTGTCGGAGGGAAGGTATGGCTTTTGTGGCAGGATGTGTTTGAGGTAAACATTATTGATATGTCAGACTAGTTTTTGACAGGCTGCTTTCGGGTCGTGGATCGAAAGTTGTTGTTAACTTTTATTTATGCTAAATGTACTTATCAAGAGAGGCGGGGCCTTTGGCAATCGCTGGAGGGTCATGATAGTGATTTGCCGTGGATGGTGGCAGGTGATTTCAACATTATACGTGAGGATAGTGAGCGGATAGGGGATAATCTGAGGCCTTTAGTGGCCATGGAGGATTTCAATCAATGTTTAAACTCGTGTGGATTTCTAGAGCTGCCAATGAAGGGGGCATAGGCTTTCATGGTGCAATGGCCAAGCTGGTTGTGCACGTAGCTGGGCTCAACTAGATCGAATGGTGATGAATGATAAATTCTTGCATGCATTTCCGGCAGTGCATATGGAATACGTTGACCAGAAGACCTCAGATCATTGTCCTATGATTATCCAGGGTTTGATGACAGATGATAGATATGGTCCGGTGCCTTTCAGATTTCAGAACATGTGGACTAATCATGTTTCTTTTCAGGACTGCATTGCTAAGGTTTGGCGGGAGCCTGTGGAAGGAGAGGGGCTGTGGAGACTTGCAGCAAAGCTAAAGAAATTAAAGGTAGTGCTACGAACATGGAACAAAAACATTTTTGGCCATGTTGGTAATACCATCTCGGATCTGGAGGGGCGTGTTGCGCGCTGAGAGGTTCAATTGTAAGGGAATTATGATCCTGATGTGGAGATAGATTTTCTGGTCACTAAGGCGGAACTGGCTTTTTGGGAACAAAATGAGGAAGCTAGGTTAGCGCAAATGGCTAAGAAGAAATGGTTGGACGAGGGGGATCAGAACTCAATTTTTTTTTCACGTTGTTACAACCATTAGGAAGCGTAAGGTTGTTATTTCTTCGATGACACTTATGGATGGGAGGGTGTTAAACTCGCCAGAGGAGGTACATTTGGGAGCTGATTGTCATTTTCAGGAATTCTTGGGTGAGGGACGTGTGGGTGCCCAGGTTGACCTGTTAGATTTAATTAGTGAAGAGGTTTCGGCGGAGGAAAATGAGGCCCTTTGTCGGCGGCCTTTGGCAGAGGAGGTCCGGGAGGCCATTATGTCCATTTCGAGATTGAGTAGCTTAGGGCCTGATGGGTTCGGGTCAACTTTCTACTTATCATGCTGGGATATCGTAAAGAAGGATGTCGTCACGGCTATGGGGGATTTCTTTTCTGGGCAAGATTTACCCAGATTTTATTCCTCATCTTTTATTGTGCTAATCCCTAAAGTGTAGGATTCAAATTCTTTAGACAAGTTTCGGCCTATCAGTTTATGTTCCATGGCCTACAAGATTTTTTCAAAAATCTTAATCAGACGGATGAGTCCCTTCTCCATCAGCTAATTTCTCATGAGCAAGGTGCTTTCATCCCAGGGAGAAGTATATTTGAAAATATTACCTTGGCTCAGGAGATGGTGAAAGCAATCAATAAGAAGACTATGGGTGAGAATGTTTCGTTGAAGATTGACATGGCCAAGGCCTATGATCGGGTGGACTGGAGTTTTTTACTCAATGTTTTGAAGAGCTTTGGCTTCTCAAAAAAATTTTGCGACTTGATCAAGGTTTGCATTCAATCCCCGTGGTTCTCTATTATGATGAATGAGACCTTTAAAGGTTTTTTCCAGCCCAAGCGTGGCTTGCTCCAAGGGGACCCTTTATCGCCGTATTTGTTTATACTCATGGAAGATGTACTTTCCTGTTTATTGAAGAAGAAATTCCAGCAGGGAAGCATTGGGAGTTTTTCACATCCTCGAGGGGATCCTTTAATCTCCCATTTGTTATATGCGGATGACTTATTGATTTTTACGAGTGGTGAGAAGAAGTCTTTGAGGGTGCTTCAAGCTACATTAAAAAAATATGAGATTTGGTCGGGTCAAAAAATTAATAAGAAAAAGTTGGCATTATTCTTTTCAAAGAAATGTTTAGTGGCTAGGAGGATGTCTCTATTACGTCTCATGGGTTTTGTGGAAGGTACTTTTCCAACTTGCTACCTAGGTGCGCCATTGGTTGTTGGTAGAATGACTGCAAGGATAGTGGAACCATTAATCATGACGATTCAGCAAAAAGTGGTGGGGTGGAAATTTAAGTTACTTTCTTAGGGTGGGAGACTAGTCCTTATTAAGCATGTTCTTGCAAGTTTATCTATTCATTTGCTTGCTGTAATTCAGATGCCGAAGCTGGTCTTGGCAAAAATAAACTCAATTCTATCTTCCTTTTTTTGGGGAGAAGAGAATGGAAGAAATAGGAGGAAATGGAGGTCGTGGACCAAATTATGCACACCGACGATGGAAGGGGGGATTGGTGTTCATGATTTTGTGGAGCTGCAAAAGGCTTTGCATATGAAATTTGCTTGGCGTTTGTTATCACTTGATAATTTGTGGACTAGATTTTTTAAAGCAAAGTATTTAAAGGAAGGGCATTTTTTTCGAAACAACTAGCAGGAACTCGAGCTCCATGTTTTGGAAGTCTATTTGCAGTGTAATGCCGATGGTGAAGGAACATATGGCGGTTAGAGTTTGGGAGGGTGTTTCTTTTTGGTTTGACCGTTGGTTATCACGAGAGGTGCTTGCAGCAGAGGTACCCATTGTCAATCAACCATGGTTGGAGGTAAAAGACTGTTGGGTGGAGGGGAGATGGGATCAGGAGTTTTTGGATTCTTTAATAGCATCTGATGTGGGTGATGACATTATACGAGAAGTTCCTGGGAGAAGAGAGGGGCGTGATACTCGAATTTGGTGTCCTGGTGTGGACGGATAGCTCACGACCAAAATGACATGGGAGGTTATATGGGTTACGTAGCCAAAGTTAGAAGGCCTGGACTGGATTTGGTGCAGCGTTATTCCAAAAAAATTGTCAGTGTGTATGTGGAAGGCTAGATTTAATTGCTTGCCTGTTGAGGAGAGGGTGCAGTCGATCGGTATCTCTCTGGCTTCAAAATGTGTCTGCTATCCCAATGGAGGGGTGGAAGATCGGGATCATGTCTTGTGCAAGGGGATGGTGGCATTTGCTGTATGGCGTCGTGCAACAGGTCTTCTCAGTGTTCCTTGCATGGCTTTGGATGACTTGTGGGCGAGATGTAAAATGTGGTTTACTTGTGCAAAGAAGAAGATGGAGCGTGGTGTTCTTATAGGGATCATGCCTACGTTGATTTCTTGGAGACTCTGAAAATGGAGGTGTGATGCTCCGATGCAGGGGAGGGATGATTCAGTGGAGGTGATATGGTCTTCGAATAAACATTGGCTGCTAGTCTTCTCGTCCAAGTTGCTAAAAGTCAAGGCTCTATCCAGCTTTGATTGTAAGCTTTTATCTGAACTGGGAATACTGGTAAGAGAGGTGGTCCTGAGAATACCAAAACTTGTAGCATGGAGTAAGCCAAGTGATGAATGGGTGAAATTAAATGTAGATGATGGTTTGTGTAGGGGTAACCCAGGTAGTTGTGGGGGAGGTGGGGTTATTAGGGATGAAAGGGGCAGATTTTTGGTGGCCTTTTCTTCTAAATATGGGGTTGGTACCAATAATGAAGTGGAGCTAAGGGTGCTCATTGGTGGTCTAACTCTTTGCAAAGAGTTGGGCTTCATCAACTTGGTTATTGAAAGTGATTCTACGTTGGTGGTTAAGTGGCTTAGAGAGAAGATGTGCACGGTGTGGTACCTGTGGGTAGGGGCAAAACCAGAAAATCTGGTTTGGAGGGTCAAGTTACAAAAAAATAATTTTGGGGGGGTCAAATACTAATTTTCATATAGTTTTCTTTATAAATACACCTTCAAAATTGTAATTTTCATATGATTTTAAAAATTTTGAGGCCCTTAGTAGTTTCGTCCCTGCCTGTGGGATTATTGGGAGGAGGTTGTACAGGTTTTGACTGGTACTCAATACTTGGTTTTACACCAGTTTCGGGAAGGTAATAGAGTTGCGGATTTTTTAACTAGACAAGGGGAGGAGGGGTCCGATTGTATCTATTGGAACTCTTGTGAGTTGCCTCATCGTGCTTGTGGTTTAATTCGGTTGGATGCTCTGGGTTTGCCAAGTCTTAGGATATGAGTTTCATTTCTGCGTTTTGGGTGCATTGGTTATTGTATTGGTCTCTTTTTTGGGAATAATGAGGTTTTGTTTTTTTTTATGGACTTGTAACCACGGTTTTCCTCCGCCATAAGTGAGGTTTTAATAATGCGGGGAGGGACACTCTTGGACATGTGACCTCAACTCTTTAAAAAAAGAAAGAAAAAAAAAACTACTTATAAAGCATTGTCCCCCTTACCTTTGAGATTATAGATGTTTTAGACTTATGCTATAATCATGGTTTTGTATCACTTTCATGTTTTATGTAATATGTTTTAGAATTATTTGTGATATTATTAATTTGGTGCACAGTATTACTCAAAGAAAAAAAATTATTTGATGTGAATATTTCATTTTGCTAGATGCGTGCTAGTGCATTGCATCTTTTACTATTATGAATGGGAACAAGTAACCTTATGTTGCATGTTCAGATTCTTCAGATGTTCGTATGATCCCAAGCAAAATCTGGAGGAATCACATGTGTTATCTTAGAAGGTGATTCCTCACCATGATTGAGGATGCATGTAGTTGTAAGAGTGAGGGTGACTCCTCGCCACACATATACGTGTTCATCCAACTTTTCATAAAAGTGTTCATAGCATCTTCGGTAGCATTATGTCTTATTAGTATTCTTGTCATAGCTGTCTAACCTATCTATGGTTTCATTCTTAGGACCATAGATTTTGATGCAGATCTAGATCTTGACATGACACCCGAGGAAGAAGAGTTAAACCCACTTGAGTCCTAAGTGTGAGGACCAGTAACCGCCATAATTATCCTATACCTTCCAATGGAATATAAAATTTTAGGTCACATAACAACTTGTAATCGATCCGGCACTTTAAAATGACAAACTTTATTTACATTTGGATGATATCATATCTCTAGATTTAAGGAAGGGAGAAAGGCCCTTTTGTTGTAAAGATTAGTATTCTTGTACTTGATAGCTAGCATTGTCACCACAATGTATTTTGCTTAAATTTTTGCTACGATTGCATAAGTATATATTCTTCACGTCTACTTCCCTCTGGAAAATTACATGCCTGGTTCAATTCCCTCTTAGGTATTGACCTTTGGCCAGTACCTTTGGCACCACACATCCTCCCCTAAACTTTTATGAGGAACGAGGTTCTATAGGCGAGAGGCCCATTTTGTTGTGAAAATTAGTATTCTGGTACTTAACACCATTTTCACTGCAACGTATTTTGCTATGATTTCATAGATAAATATCTTCCACTCTGAAAAATTATACACCTAGTTGAATTACGTTTTAAGTATTGACCGTTGGCCAGCACCCTTGGCACCCCAAATCTCACCTAGATTTTCATGAGGAATGGGGCGGCGTAACCTTGCTTGCATTCAATAAGGTCAAGTAAAATCTTTCAGTTCTAATGTCCTCGGGCCAAGACCAATTGAGAGAGTGGGATGTAAGACAAAGCTTAATGCAACTCTCTATCTCGATGGAAGATATTTACTTTCTACTGTTGTGCTTGAAGATGCACATGTATTGAGTCCAAAGAACACTAGGTTTTTAGATGCAATAAGAAAATGGATTCAATCATAGAAAGAAGGCTTGAAAATTTGTATCCCACTCTCAATACGAAGTAATTAGGGCTTTGATTCATAATTGTATTTATGACTCTTTGACGTAAGGAACTTGAAAAGATATGGGACATGATGCTTGAAAACCCTCAATCTACATGATAATGATCGGTTCTATGAGGAGAGACATAAGTGGGTGCCAGCATATGTGAAAAATACATTTTGGGCTAAAATGTGGACGAAGAAGTGAAGGGAAAGTATGAACGTATTCTTTGATGATTATGTTAACTCAAAGACCATCTTGAAGCAACTCGTAGAGCAATATGACAATGCTTTGAAAATAAAAGTAGAGAATGAGACATCAACAAGCTTTAGTTCCTTGATAAAGTGTTAGAAATGCTTAATTAAGTTGCTTAAATGAGTGAATAAGTTCATCAAAAAAAGAGTTGAGCACTTAATTATGCATCAAATTCTAACATTGGGTACCATAGTAATTGATGCCAATATATTGCACACAAAGTCCCGTATTCACCATTAAAATGACAAACACTCATGATATATGTAAATGCTATGCAAGATATTTTTGGAAAGAGGCATGCGACATTTCAAAATGAGTGGATCAAGGGAAGAATTGTAATTGCCATGGAAAAAGGAAACCCTGGAAAAGTAAAGGCCTCATCTTTCCATCCCTTCAGCCGACATTCCTTTGGAAAGAGAGTGTTCTAAGTGTGGTGCCATGGAGAGGAAGTGGGACGTGAACCAACAAAGGCCAAGGCATGTGCGACAAATGATGGGGAAGAGGGTACAGAATATTCTATGGTCCAGAAAACCAGTTTCACACCAAGGTAAAGGGGAAGAAAAGCATAAAAGGAGAGGAGTAGAGGTGTATTAGGGGGATCCACCTTTCCTTCTTCCTTTTACCTTTGGTTTTTGCTTTTTTATATGTCATTTTTTTTTCTGCATTAGAAATAGAACATTTTGCTTTCACTATGCAAGAGTAATTCCATGACTAAGTTTGGGTAAAGCTTGGATTGGGTTGTGACTTCTATAAGTTAGATTTCCTTTGGTTTAATTTCATAAATCTAAGGGTTTGTAAGGCAGTCACGAAAGATTCAGCATGAGTTCTTTCTTCGCTCATTTGATCTATTATTGACATGAGGCATAATAGATGCTTGGGTTGCAATGAGACTACATGGTTAATAGGTCGTTCTAAAAATTGCTTAGCAAATTCATAGTGAATTTTGTTGTTGAACAAAAGTGGCCTCTAATTGTTGAATTTTCCAAATGCCCATTTCTTGATAGAGATAGTATTTGAAGGAGTGAGAGAATGAAAACTTATTTGAGCACAACCCTTGAAGAGTGAACCCATAGCTTAGGTGTTTGATCTTTTGCCTTTTAGATACAAAAACCACATTCACACTTGAGTTTCTACCATCATTCTTTGCTTTGACATATTTAATTTTTTTTTTCAAACATTAACAAGGATTTTGAGTTGGTATTGCTGCACCCCATATATTTTATAATCAGTACCTTCCATTTGCATTTGTGCAAAGAGCACTGACTTAGTCCCTATTGAGGTCCAAAAAAGATTTGCACGCCCATTTCTTACATCATACATATTTTGAAAATATTAGCATCCTTAAGCATTTTAAGACTCAGATGATTTATTGAACGTCATTGTCCTTGTGAAATTGACCTTGGGACTCTCCCTTGAATCAACTTGACACCTCCTGCACTTGGGAGATAGCTTTAGTGCAAAGACACTCCTTCCATATCCAATTTCCATATATAACCCACTACTCAATTCAGAAGCAATTCCAATCATTGTACACTAATGCAAAGTTCAAAAAAGTTCAAAATGCATTATGTGGGTTTTTATATTGTCGACCTTTCTTTGTCAATTATGAAGGTTTAGTCCACACTTATAAGTAGGGTTGTACAAGAATTGAGAAAACCATCTGTAATTGACTTAGAACGGTTGTTGGAGTAGGGAACCAATCGGCCGAAGGTGGAAAATAAGCAAAACCGATGTCAGCTGGTTTAGTCTCAGTTCAACCTAGTGAAAAACTGCAGAATCTGCCGACCGTTTTGCTATTTCTTTTTGCAATTTTATACCTATATTAAAACGGCGCCGTTTCACTTAAATGAGTGAAATGGCATCGTTTTAGGTCTTGGAAATAATATATATATATATATATATATATATTTATATATAAAGGGTTTGGTTTAAGCCAAATGACGCCGTTTCAAAATGCGATTAATAAACCATCTCTATCCGCTTTCTTCTTCTTCCTCAATTCTAGGTTTTCTCCTCTGCAATTCTCTTCCCACGCTCATGGCAGACGACAACACAGCTTCCCTCCTCTGTCACAGAGACTCTGACGGCAGATTAAAGACCTCATTGATGCATGTCGAGACCGAGACTATTAGTTTTCTCTCCCCCAGTCGACTGGTTTCAGCCAATTCTAAGCATCATTCTCCAACGTTGGTGCTTCATTGGTTTGGCATTAAAATTGCACTGAACCCATTAGTTTACCCCTACTTACAAGGTTACTAATGAAGTGAAAGTTGTTGATGGGTATGTTAAATGAGTGATGTTTTGGGTTTCATACATTGAGAATGATTTTATTGTTAAATGCAATTTTAGATTATTTGGATTCATGGGAATAGTGTGTAGGCATGCCTTGTGTGTCCTGACAATTCTTGTTAAGCCATTGTTGCCCTCAAATTACATTCTTGATGGATAGTCCTAAAGTAAAAAGATATGTAAACTCACAAAGGTATTTTCTAAAATTACATTGTTGGCATCACAAAGTGAGGAAAGTTGCAAGAGACTAACGGGATATTTGGATATGTTGAAAATTGACTTTGTACATAGTGGAGATTAATGCAGTGGCAACGGAATGGCTCATGACCCCGTTGATGCATGCCCCAGTGATTTAAGGGGAAGCAATAAAGTGCTTAACCCATTAACTATCTGAAGCAAGGGTGGGCCCCATATAAGTGAAAAGTCTATTGCCGTGGAAAAGACTCTTAATAGATTGAAGACAAAAAAATAAAAAATAAAAAATGGTTGGCTTTCAATGTATTTATTTGTTTCGAGACTGATTTAATTTTTTTTGAATTAGAATTTTGTATCTATGCAGTCTAAACCAAATCTCATTAAGAGTATTCTTATTGGATTATCCAAATATAAATATTCAATTTGTGTAATCTGACATGATTTTACATTTAATTATTTCATTTAAACTTTATTTCCACATTAGATTATCTATTTATTAGTCAAAATAATAATAAAATATTATAAATTTAATAATTTTTTTAAAATTATTTTTTATTAATTTTCTTTCTAAATTAAGAGCTTATATGAAAATACATTATTATTTTTTTATTAAATAATATGAAGAAATAATGCAAGATAAAGAATGAGAATGGGGAGGAAGAATAGAGGGAAGAGAGAGTGTGTATAAATATATTATTTTTTATTCATTTGGATGTGAAATAGTAACAATCAAATTTGGTTGTAAATCTTAATTTTACGGTAGCTAACAGTAAAAAATTTTAAAATTAGATAATCCAATATAGAGCATTTTCAAGTACTATTAGCTAAATTTCTCATTGGATTTACACTTGCATAATTCAATGAAAATGATCTAAGGAAGCAAACCTTTATGCACCTTCAATGCCTCAAACACAACATCATCCAAGTAGTTTCAAAGTGTTTTTTAAAATCACTATTATTTGGTTTTATGATTACTATATTTGGAGTCAAGAAAGTACATATCTTTGTGCACCTTCTATCATTCAAAATGATGACTTAGGTAGATGCGGTGAAATAAAACCTAAAAAATCCACACGCATAAACACCGTGTAATTTTTTTGTGAGATAGTAGAATATCACACCCTTAAAACTAAAGAGTAGAAAACGTTTTGGGGGCTTTAAGTTCTCTGAGTAAATGGAAGGGAAGAGGGAGAATGGGAGACTAGAACTTGCCAAGGACAACACTAAAGAGGAACTTATAATTGTCTAGGAGGACGGAAACGACATTCTCCCATTGGTAGCGTTGAATTGTGTAACATGTACCTCTTGAGGAAGTAGGTGGTATTGTATTCTAAGGGTTTCAAAAATCCTCTTTAATTCCAAAACTAGCTCTGACCTTCGACTGCTCTTTTCCCCATAATTCTGATGGTTCATGGTGTGTTGAACGCATAGAGACATCTTCATCTTGTTGACATTCTCGATCTCCTTGACCAGTAGTGAATGTTTCGGGCTCCAATGCTTTGGCTTACTCTCAATATATCTGCATCCAGCACCAACATTTTTCACACAATTGCTAAACTTTTCACAACTATAACTATTAGTAATAAATACGACTAGCTGGTAGTGGTCAAAGTCCAAGCTTTATGACTGTTCACCTTTCTATAAACAATCTGGTCAATGCTAAGATATTGAAGGTAGATGCAATAAATATATATTACTTACGATTGTATGGCCTTCCTAAGAGCAGTAATATCATCAGCGGGCGTATACACATCAATGCTGAAATCAATACAATCTGCCATGTCTGGACTTCTTCTAAAATTGCTGATTGGCTTTGTAAGAAGAATAGCATTTGGGTAATATATTTTCTCATTATCATATCGTAAAAACACTGTTGTCAAAATATTCATCTCTTCAACAATCATCTACACACAAAACAGAGAGATAACCATGGTGATAAGGATGAAAAATAACCCAGAACTTGTACTTTTTTTCCCAGTAAAGTATGCTTAATCATAAGAAATATATACAATATTTACTTACTTGTACGCCTTCAATAACACAACGATCACCGACGTCGAAAGGGTGCATCACAAACACAAAAATGATAGACTCAAACATAGTTTTGCACATGTTTTGGAACATGAACCCCACGAGCAGTAGTTGAGATGTAACAACGAATATAACCTTGGTTGTGGCCAAACCCATTACCAATAGAGATACCACAGTTATAATCACAACAACCACTGCGCTTGCCAACTTGTGTAGTTGCTGGACAGCCGTCTTTGTATCATTCAGGGAGTGAGCTAAAGCTTTCCGTTCAAAGTAGGCATGGACCTAATTATTCTACAAGTATTAGCAATATATTTTTCTTTTTTCTTTTCTTCCTAGTTCGAGAAACAAATATCTGGTCGATAAGAAATTATAAGAATTCAATTTCTTTCTCTAATTGTCACAAATTAACAGGGAAAAATATGAATTTTCAAATATCGTACTCCTAAAGAGCCAATATTGGATTAAAACAGGAAGTGAATGGCCAGGATTAGATGTAAAATTCAGTTTATAGGACTTAAAAGTTTATATTAATAATGTTTTGAATTGTAGAATATTGACAGTAATAACTACGATGCATGCATGCCCTTTCAGGGTTTAGGTCATGACAACAATGTAATAGGATTATAAGCATGTAGAAGCTTACCACCCAATTTCTGAATGAAGACTTGGTGATTCTTCCAGTTTCGATTGCTCCTTCAAACATTGGAAATATAGTGTTAACCTCCTCGCTATGCAAAAACTTTAGTAAATCCTCCTCTTCTATATATCTGTGACAGATAATTCAGAGTAATTGATGAATAAACATTTCAAAAAGGAGAATTACTATATTAGCTACACACACACACCCACATCGATGCACGTTGTAAAAATTTAAATGTGAAGCATGAACTTAATTATGATCATTAAGATGATGGGTGGAGGGTTCCCTCGCGCATCCGATTCTCAAAAGGAGGATCAATCTGAAAATGTAGGTCAATACATTTTGTTGGCATCTAAAGGTTGATCAATATAAGTTGGAATTCGGAGACCTTTTGGGAAAGGAGAAATGAAATAATAAATATTACTCTTCTTCTATCTTCATGCAAGATTTCATGTTGATTTATAAGTATGTCCAGCTAAGTGGTTGACAGACAAAATCACTTAAAATATGCTACATCCAATAACATCTATCATTAAAGATGATAAAGAGGCCGTTTGGATTAAAAAATCATCTCATCTCATTTCATTATTATAACTTTTTCAAATTTTCACACAAAATACAATAAACAATTCAACTTTTTCAAATCTCAAAATAATAATATTATTAAAAAATAATATTCTAATAATATTTTATTTAACTTTTATCTAAAATCATCTCATTCCATCTCACTATCCAAACAAACTCAAAATCTAATATGAATAGTAGCATTTATATTTGAAAATAGTTACAAAACGAGTCATTTATTCTTAAGTCTTGAAATGAAAAGCTTAGAATAGGACCCATTAATTAAACTCGATCAATTTCTCCTTTTAACTAGTTTGAATCCTGATCATTAGTAAAATTATATGTTGGGTAGCTCTTAATTTGATTGTAAAATATACAAACACTACTGAGGTGTTTGATAGCACCTAAGGAGCACGTCTCTTCGGTTTTTCAAGCAGAAAGCTATGCTCTTCATAGAGCCATGGAGTTATGCATTGAGTTAGGATTGCCACAAGTTTGTTTTGAACGGGATGCTAAAGCTGTTATAAATGCAGCTAACTCAAAGGAAGAAGACAGCTTATGGTCTGGACAGGAGGATCTACAACAATTTATGGCAGCCTGCCCTGTGTGGAAACTAGTCTTTGTACACAGATTTGCTAATGTAAGTGCTCATACATCAGCTAAGCTAGCAATTAGAGATTCTAGTGAAAATGTTTGGCTGGAAGATGGCCCTATTGAAGTCAAAAAGATCTATTATGGATGACTTAGCTTGTAATGTACCAAATCAATCTTAGTAATGAAATTGCTTTCCTTTAAAAAAAAAAAAAAACCAAACGGAGCCTAGACTTAAGCTCTATTAGAGAATTCAACTAATATTGTTTAGATGGTACTTAATACTAATAGTTTAAGACAAATACTTATTTGAATTTTTAAGCCAAAATCTAATACTTATCAATCCATTTGAAAATAACTCATAAAGAACTATATATTGAACCAAAGCTTGTGGTGATTCACTGATTGTTAGTTTGAAAGATTACAAAATGAAATAAGGTTGTTTTTGAGGTTAACCTAAATCTAGGCCTCAAAAGAAAATGAACTTAACTCAAATCTTCTGTCTACTTTTCATATTGAACATTATTAATAAAACAAACTTCAATACAAGACTCAAACAACCAGAGAAAGAATGATGTCCAATGAGAAAATGGGCTCTAAAGCTAAAGCAAACAAGAAGCGAAGATGTTTAATAACCAATTAAAATTTAAATATAGAGTAATGATACTTTCGCAACATATCTAACAACACATTTTATAATATATATTTTAAAATAAGAATATTTTTATAAAATAATAATTAATTTTAAAATATAATTATATAAAATATTATAAAAAATGACATGTATTTATGGATTTTCAAGAAGTGGAGCTCACTCCAACAACCACGCACGTGTTATATACACACACTATGAGTGGTGTATGATATAAGTACGAAGGATAACAACCTCGTCTAGTCATTGTCAAAGACACAAAATTAGCGAATTGGCAGTGCTGCCCAGTGCCCAAGCCATCATGACTGCCCCTATGGAAGTAGTTGTGATCGACCTTTTCGTCAGGCTCAATCGAGTACCACGTGCCCCTCGTTAGCATGATTTAAATTTTAATCAAGGCAAATGTTGGGTTTACAGAGTTATTTTATTTAATTAGTAATGCTCTGTTGCGAGAAAATTGAATTTAATTTCTATACATAAATAACCTTTTAATATTTTTTATTTATTTTTATTTAATAATTAAAGAAATAATTATTAATAAAGTTTTACATTTTTTAATGATTAAAGATATTAAAAAAATATTTAAAAATAATAATAAATAAACAAAAATTTTAAATATACTAAAAAAGTAATAATAAGCCTATCATTATTTTCATAAATAAATGAGCAGTGCTGTTTTTATATTTTTATTTTTTAAGTAAATTTAAATATTTTTAAAAAATAAAAAAATATAGTAATATATTAAAAATTACTTTTTTAATTATTAAATAAAAAATAAAAAAAAGTTAATTTAAAGAGTGATTATTTAGAACGATACAGTTCGAGTAGATTTATTGTAAATAAATATATTGGCTGCAAAGCTGCCGTAAATATAGCAGGACGATGTGATTATTTTGTCTTGTACGTGTAATGTATTAATCAGAGGGACAACCACTAATAAAAGAAAACAAAAATTATGGGACCGAGAAAAACCACAAAGTAAAAGCAAAAGTTATGGGACCGAGAGGCCGTTCTATGATGTATGTCCACCCAATATTGCCGTAGTGGTGTCAAAGGAATGGAGAAGGCTGGGGACCCAAAATCCACCCATTCTTTGATTTTTTGTTTTTTTTAATAATTAATAATTAATAAAGTATTTATTAGTAAATTCATTTTTTTTTATAAAAAATAAGTAAAAACAGAAAAAAGAAAAAGAAAAAGAAAAATTGCACTTACCGATCTAGCTATTAGTCCTTTTCTCGATATCGGTAGGAAGATTCTAAAAAAATATCAAAATTTTGGTTAAACCGATTAATCCTCCATCGGATTCGAGTTCAATTCAGTTAGTCTAATATCAATTTTTTTAAATCAAAATTGGTTTAAAATCGATTCGATACTCATTTTTATATTTTAAAAATTGATTTGAATCAAATCGAACTGATTTATATTTTTAGTCTTTTATATTATATATAAAATATATTTATATAATTTTTTTATATTATATTATATGTTAAATTATTAATTAATATAATGTGAAATTTTAATCTTATTATTCAAGACAATTAATTTTAGAACATAAAATCAATATAACATTTGATATAATATAAAATTAATCTAATAATTTTTAATATAATACTTGATGTAAAATAATATGAAATTCTATGTAGTGCTACATGTGTAAATGGTAAACATATTTAGAACAATTATTAGAGGAACCAGCTCTCAAGTCTCAACATATGTAGTGCTACATGTATAAATGATAAACCAGGCTGAAATTGAAAACACCAAAAATTCCGATTTCCATATTAAATCAGTCCGTATCGATAGTTAAGTTTTCAAAACCAGTATATTTTGATTCAATTTCAAAATAAACTATTACAAACTTCAAACCTCTAGCTAAGTATAAATTTATGCCAAGCAACCTAGCTAAAAAAGCGCCAACATATAATATTGATTACTATCTAAAAACACATATAATATTGATTTTTGTGAATTTAGGGTATATAAATTTCCTATAAATTTGTTTTTAATAGAGTTATATTTTGTAACGATAAATGATATTTACAGTTAAGGAATGCATAAGTGCTTCATAATTTTATAAAAAAATTAAATAAATACAATATTTACATAAAATAATTAATTTTCTAATAATTAATCCTACTCTTTTAAAAATAGAGTGCAGAGTAATTAGACACTTAATAGTATGTATCCTTGCTATATTTGTAATTTATCTATTTTTAGACACTCGTAGTAATATCTACGAGAAAAACAAGTTTTTATGATTAATTTATTGCAATGAAAAGATTTATAAATAATTTTTTTATTACAATAAATTGGTCACAAAACCTTTTTTTTTTTTTAGTTAATTAATTAATATTGTTAAGAGAGCTGTAAACTCACTTGGCACCGGGCTTTGCAGCAATGTTCTTGAATATCCTCTGAGCACAGTTCCTCGCCTCCCATTCACTGGTAATCTCCGACTCAGCCTTCCCAAAATCATCAACGGTTTTAGAAATGGTCGACAATCCTGAAGACATCACGTGGCTCACCAGCCTCTTCACGCTCCACGCCGTCGGCCTGCCCTCCAAGCTAAGCTTCCTCAGCCTCTCCATGTCGATCTTCCTCAGCCTCGCAGGCAGGGTCTTTGACGCCTGCAGACGGCGACGTTGGGGCAGTACCCTCTCGTCCTCGTCCAGCGGAGGCCCAGAAAGCGTTTCCAATATGTAATGGTGGAAAACGCTTTCTTTCATGCGATCGAAGAACGTAGCAACATGGAAGGACGAGGCCAGGACCTTTACGAATAAGATCTTTAGCAGCCAGATGGTTGCACCGACGAGCACAGCGATTAGAGCCCGGAACACTTTCTTGAGAAACTTGTTTTGTTCGTGAACGTTAGGAAACATGATCATCCATGCTACTAAAACTAGGCCTAGCCAAACACAATTTCGGAAGCTCTTGCGCAAACCGTAGACAAAATATAGGACCTTTTCTCTGAGCATGAAGTTGCGCTCGATGAGGAAGACGAGAAATCCAACCACCCATCCAGAGACAAGGCGTCCGCAGAACATGACCATGACCATCAGGCACCATTTCCATATCTCCAAACCCCATTTCTTCTTGTTTTTGACGGAGTTTAGGGTGAGAGAGCAAACCAGGCAAGTCATTATAAAGAAGAACAATATCCATTCAATCAAGGCCCTCTTGTTAATCTTTCTTTTCTTTTTCTTTCTGTCCTTGCCTTGTGCTTCATCTTCGTCGTTTTCTTCTTCGTTTCCATACCATTCGTCGTCCTCGTCGTCCGTCGACGATGAGTTTTCGTGGGTGTTTAATGGTTGGAGTTCTTCGGATTCAAGGATGGCTCGTGGTGGGAGGGGGTAGTTGATCTCCTCAAACCGGGACTTGGGTTTGGAAAAGTTTAGGCGTCTGAGGAGTTTGGGTCTTGCTTGGCATTGGGAGAGTGGATCATCGGAGTTTGTCTGGAAAGATTGTTTGATATTCTTGGAATTTGGCTGGTCGATGTCGAGGACCAGATGATCAGTGCTGCTTTTTTGGTAGTCTGGTTTCTTGGCCTCCATGACTGACTACCTTCAACTTCAATTGCACTCCAGAGTCCAACCAGAATATTGTTGTTTAGAGAGAGAGAGAGAGCTGTGAATGATATTTGTGTGCAGCATAAACCTTTCAAATAATTGAACGCAATAACAATACAAAATAAAATTATTAAAAAGAGAAAGGTAAAACGTGCTAACTTTTGATAAGCGATACAAATACAAATAAATTTCTAGAGGAGTAATTCTAAATATATTTTAAGATCTTTAAGCCCTATGCATTTTATTTAGGAAAAAAAGGGTCTATTAATGAAAAAAAAAAAGATCTATTAATGAAAATATATTTTTTTATATATAAATCACATATTTTTTTTATCACATATTTATAAAAAAAATACACGAAACATATACACCTAAAGTATACAAGTATACATTTTAAGATTCCGTTCAGAACTTAGACTGAATTGAATTCAGTTTAATCTAATTTTAAATTAAGTTTAATATTTATATACTTATTTTTGAAATTATTAAATTTATTCGAACTCAAAATTTCTTTACATATAAGATTTATAAATTATTTTTTTAATTTTTTATAAATACATCTAAACTTATTTTAACATCTAAACATAAATTTATTTTAAATAGACTTTACAAAACTTACTCTACTATTTTATCTTATTATTATTTGTAAAGAATTTACTTTATCTCAACGTCTATCGATGGGTGGCTTCAGCCTACACAACTTCAAAAATGGCAATCCTCACGTGTCTATATATATTGATATCGATAATTTAGGCAAATTAATTATAGGTTGGACCACGGGCGGATGAGCAAGAACAAACATTAATGATTAAAGATAAATCACGATTATAAAGGAGATGGGATAATTAATGAGCTTCAATGATGGTAGATTCTTCTATGGTAGGGGGTGGCGCCCTCCTGTCGATAACGGGTCTGACAGAGGGATTGGCCATGTGTAATTTTGATGTGCGATTATCCTTGCTAAGAATGGAAAAATCAGATTGGATGAGTTTCAACCAGTCAAACCGGTCTGATTTTGGACCGGTCTCGAACTGGTTTTCGTAATGGCAAACTCGGCCTGAACTGGTACGGTTTCAATACTAAGTTTTTTAGGCCGGACCGGTTCTATATAACATACATATATATATTTTAATATTATATATAATATTTTTTATATTATATATAATTTTTATATATAGTATTTATAATAATATAAATTAATTTAAAAATAAACTGAAACTGTAAAATTTTAAATTGAAATTGATAAATCACATTAATATTATTTTTATCACTTAAAATTAGTTTAAAATTAAAAAAAAAAATCCTGAATATCAAAGCTTCCCATCAACATTGCTATATATGACCATCATCTGATATTATCAACCGTGTATGCATGAATGTATGTGTGTGTATATATATATATTTTATAAACAGATTTATTTTACAAATTTGCATTTTATTTAAAATGGAAAACCAGACTGAATTGGATTGGAATTGGTAAAATCAGATGTATCGGTTTAGGAGAGTAACCGGTATGTAATCGGTTTTTGAAAATGCAAAGCGGTACATACTGATTCGGTCATAAATTTTGTCTAAAATCGGAGCGAACTAGTTATATCCCTAATTCTTGCATTGACGCAAATTAATTTGCAGATGCTACTTTTTTTAAAGGTACTACCAAATTAATTAAAATTAAAAAATATAATAGAAGTGTTAATATCGTGTTTCGTACACCCTTGGGCCAAGTTCCAAGGACTCATATTTTCTTTAATGGGCCTATAAAACTCAATAGAGATGAAACTAGAGAAGGGCGGCCTAGGGGGCCGAGGGAACCTCTAATGCCAAAATTAGTAAGGATTATGAGAAGATAGCAAATAAAACATTGAAGTAAAGAGTAGTGAGAGCCAGAGAGCTTTTCCCGTACCTGGGGGTTGGTATTTATACTAGCATTTGAGGAGGGGAGTAGATCTTCTCTATTCTCGTGGGTCTTTCGTCCACATCACGACTCTTGGTCCAGTCTCATTAATGCGGCTTGTCTTAGTGGCGGCACCATTAATGCGATGCTTGGCTTGGACTGGGTTGCCATAAATGTGGTGTGCTTCAATAGAGGTGCCATAAATGCAGAGCTAGGCCCATCTGGCCTTATCTTGCACTGCTTTCCTCTTGTTCGCCCGTTCTCTAAGGTTTGGGGATCAACGACTTCCCTTTCCTTGGTCTTCTCTCGCTAGGTTCAATTTCCAATGGGTGGGATGGTGGTGCAGTTCTTAGGTGGCTAGTCACATCCGTTCCCTGATTGCTCCATGCTCACACATGGATCCCCCTCGGTTTGCTCGGGCCATCGTGGGCCATTGTTGGGGTTCTTGGGTTTGGGCAAGTAAGCGCAAGAAGAAAGGGGGGAAACCCCTTCACAATTACTCTGCCAATTCTTGTTAGACGAGTCTAACATGAATTCTTCCCTTCTACCAGCACCCAAAGATGAGTCCCGGTTGCTTGAGCCTAGCCGTCTCCAATCAACCCTTTTATGTTGTGCAGAGTGTGTCTTCTTGTGATCTCCTGGCTGATTCCACATTTCTTTGGGATCGTTGTTCAGCACCTGCCATAATGGCCATGTCATTCTCAGCTCGAGATTCCCATTGTTTCCTTGACCTATATAAGGTCTTTCTCTCTTCAAGGCATGAACTTCTTGATCTCTTTATTCCCCAAGCCTTCGTATCCCTCCTCTTATTATTCTCAACTGTTGAATGGCTCCCAAGAAGGCCTTGCAAGCCCTTGTTACTTCCTCCCATCGAGGGGGCAATGGATTCAAAGGTTTTGCCTCCAAGGTGGCGGTGTTTCTGGTCATGTTTTTCAATGGTCTCAGGGTACCCTTCTCTTTTTTGGTGCACGAGGTGTTGGACTTCCTCCAGTTAGTGCCTGCTCAACTGATTCCCAAGGCTTGGAGGATCCTTGTGTCGTGTTGCATTCTCTGGCATCGTGCCATGGAAGAGGCTGGGTCGGATTATCCAAACTTGACAGCGCTTGAATTCCTCCTCATACATGAACCTAGGAGAATGCAACACTCCCTATACAGCTTCAAGCCCCTCCTTCTGCTAATCACCCTGGAGGCAAGATGTTGTCAAGGTAAGAATTGGGGTCGAGAATTCTTCTTCCTATCCGGTAGAGGGTGGGAATTCCCCATTGGTCAAGCCGTTCATGTGATATCCGCTCATTCTTTCTTCTTCTTTAATTATGAGTCTTGTTCTACATGTCGAGCTTTGAACTACATGTTGAGCCTCGTCCTACGTGCCATACCTCGATGGCGTGTTTTCAAAGTTATCCAGCGGATTTCAAAGTAAGATAGATATTTTAAAACTTATGGATATTTTAAATATACTGTAAATATTTATATATGAAATATTTCCAGTATTATTAGATAAGCTTGTTTTTAAAGTAACACAATTATAATATTTTAATGAGCTCTAAAAATATTATAATTTTTGATAATTACTTAAATTAAATATTTTAGTTATTTTAAAATATTAAGAGATTTAACTTTACGTTGAAAACTCTAAAATTAATTTAAATGATTTATTCTCTTTAAGTAATTAATGATACTTCATCATTTTAAATAATGATGAAGAAATATTATTTTATAAACTTTAGTTTATAAAATAATATTCTATCTTAATTCCTCTCTGTGTTTTATTTTAAACTTTAGTTTAAATAAAACATTTACGCGTTTTCAAATCAGTTTTTAAACTCATAGTTAGATCGTTTTAAGGATCCCGAAATGAAAGACTTGGATTAAATACCCAAGCCCCTACCCTTTTCTCTTCACTTTTTCCTTTCTTCCTTCTCTCTCCTCTCTTTCTTCTCCATGCCCGACATACGCACGTTGCTCTTGTTCACCATGCGGGTTGCACTTCCAGCTGGCGCCACCTCCAGCCGCCATGTCTCACCTCCACCACCGGCCTGTTCCTCTCCCACCGGTGAACTCTACCCCATTGGTGGTGAGCTACACCGGCAACTCTCCTTCTCTCTTTCTCCCTCCAACCGAATGGGCCTTAGAGTCTATTCCTCCTCCTAGCGTCGCCATACAAGGCCAAAACGGTCATCGAGCACTTCCACCAGCACCACCACATCATGGGCTTCCTCCCCATGTCCTCATTTTCCTCTACCTCTCTCTCTCTCTCTCTGATCGGTCTCCACAACCATAGGTTTGGTTACACCACCATCTTTCTTCATTATTATTTAAAATGATAAAGTATCATTAATTACTTAAAGAGGATAAAACCATTTAAATTAAATAAGAGTTTTCAATGTAAGTTAAACCTCTTAATATTTTAAAACAACTAAAATATTTAATATAAGTAATTATCCACAATTATAATATTTTCAGAGCTCATTAAAATATTATAATTGTGCTACATTAAAAACAAGCTTATCTAATAATACTGAAAATATCTTCTATAGATATTTTCATAATATTTAAAATATCCATAAGCATTAAAATATCTATCTTATTTTGAAATCCGCTGGATAACTTTTGGAACACGCCATCAAGGTACAGCGCTCAGGATAAGGCTCAGCACGTAGATCGAAGCTCGGCACGTAGAACGAGACTCAACACGTAGACTGAAGCTCAACATGTAGATCGAGGCTCAGCACGTATAACAAGGGTCAACACGTAGACCGAAGTTTGACACGTAGATCGAAGCTCATAAAGAAGAAGAAAGAAGGAGCGGATATCACACCTTGTGGTTGACTTGTGGTTGAAAGTATGTGTGAAGTGATGAAAAGGTATTAGAGATTGCAGCGAAAGCATGACGGGCGTCGTTCTGTAACTCGAGAATTTTGTCTCGAGCTACGTGATGTGACAGAGGCGCATTTGTGAATCAGTCCTCCTATTAAGTGTTGGGAACTGTGTAATAGTGTCCCGAAGCGATGGTGATATGGCCTATAGCCCAGGGTGACAGGTGTCACCTTGTGGTTGACTTATGGCTAAAAGTATATGTGAAGTGGTGAAAAGGTATCAGAGAGTGCAGCGGAAGCATGACGGGCATCGTGCCGTAACTCGAGAATTTTGTCTCGAGCTACATGATGTGACAGAGGCGCATTTGTGAATGTTGTCCTCCTGTTAAGTGTTGGAAATTGTGTAACAGTGTCCCAAAGCAGAGGTGATATGGCCTGTAGTTCGGGGTGACGGGTGTCGCCTTGTGGTTGACTATGGCTAAGAGTATATGGAAGTGGTGGAAAAGTACCAGAGAGTACAGCGGAAGCATGATGGGCATTGTGACGTGACTCAGGATTTGTCTCGAGCTAAGTGACGTGACAAAGGTACATTTGTGGATGCAGTCCTATCCTATCATGTGTTGGGATGAACTTATATAAAGCCGAGAAGTAGGAAGAGTCCTATCGACCAGGTCTGAGCAAGTTGGTATCGGAGTATGGAGCTTGTTTATACAAGCGGGCGTCGATTGGAATTATAAGTTGCTCTTAGGTGATAAAAGAGGATAAGATACAGGTGTCTCTGGCGAGACACGTGTGCCAGACAGATTTATCACATATAATTGATAATCTGTCCTGAGCATGGTTACATGGTATTTTAGCCCCAGAGTTGGCTTGAATTCATGTAGTCTGACTGGTTGAGAATGAGGATTTAGTATGGGCTAGGATAAGTGAAGGTAGTAATGGATAAGTTGTCTAAGGTTGGAATGCATGACTTTGTCGGTTGGAATTATGCGTAGGAATATAGAAATAGAAGAATGAGACGGAGGTCTTAGTGTCTTAACCCTAAGGTGAATCATAGAGGTCCACTTTAAGGAATAAGATCCTGAAGGTTTTAGCATAGTAAGTGGCACGTAAGAGCCCAGTGATGGATGGAGAGTGTTCCAAGTGAGGCATAGTTCTATTTTTAGAATAGTTACTTATGCATTAGATAGATGATGACGTAAGGTTATATGTATGCATGTAGGTTGCCATCTGACACGCACACGAATGAACTGCATGGAATGAGTATGGCATGAAGTCCAGGTAAGTATTACGTTCATACTCTTCTAGAGTTTTCATTAAATAAATGAAGAAGAAAACGAAAGCTTTTCTCTAAAAGGAAAATGAAACTTTTTCTCCACGAAGACATGTTTTACGAAGAAAAATAAAATGAAGCTTAAGTTTTCAAGTATAAGTATGTAGCGGCCCTACTTGGCAGCCCCTTTTCATGCACTCAAAGTATGTACGTGTATGCATGTGGATGGATGCTATAAGTGGTACGTATTGTATGTATGTTTACGAAAGGAAATGATAAGAAGGTTTAAAAGATGCAAGAACAGACGTTTTTAAAATGAAAAGAAAGAAAACTACTTTTTTCTAAAATGACTTTACAAAAAGAGAAACTTCTTTTAAAATGACTTTTATGAAAGGAAAGAAAACTATTTTCTTTTATAATGACTTTTTATGAACTCTAAGAACTGTAAGGATTGAAATGAATGAATGGACTATAAAAGACTGTAAAGGAAAGGAAAGGACTGAAAAGGAATTAAAGGACTGAATGGATGATGTATGAAAATACGTAACAGCCATATGGACTGAAATGGAAATGGTACTGAATGGACTGGATTGGGCAGATTGCAATACTGGTTAAGTAGTACTAGTAGTGCACCCACTATTGTACCCTAATAGAATGGATTCCCAACCTGTGGCCACGGGCGGAATCAGGTCCAAAAGACAGCTAACCCCAGCACACGGGGCGTAACAGTGTGCTACATGAAAAAAGACAGCTAACCCCAGCACACGGCCAATGAAAGTGATAAGAAATAATGAATGCATGTTAAGAAATAATGCATGTATGCATGAAAAGACATATGCATAAACAGACTCTTTAAGAAATGAAAGTAGCGATGCGTGGGGAACTGTTTTAAAAAAGAAAGCATGTTTTTAAAGGGAAAAAACTCCACCTCACAACATCTTAAAATGAAAAGAATGTCTATGCATGCTATGTATGATATGTATGTATGGAATGATAACTACATGACTGAAAACCTATGTTATTATATTATAACTATATAAAGTAATGCTTATGAGTCATCGACTCATTTTAGTTTTTATGTGTGCCCTCCTAGGGACAAAATAAGCATGACATGTCAGGACGGGCACAATCCAAGGGAAAGAGCACGAAGGCCTAGGTAAGATATTTTGTACGAGAAACTTTAATTATAAAAATTTGATGTTTTCCATTGTAATCTTTTAATTAAGAAAATGAATTTTATTTATAACATGGAGTCTTTTGTATCCTAGCATGAAAGGAAAAGAAATTTAAAAGGAATTGTAATTCTCGTTGATTTTTATCAAAATCATTTTGAAAAGGACCCACCACAAGGACGGGCATTATAGTTCATTACCTCTACCCTATTCGGGTGATCTGGCGGGTGTTGGGAAATGATGAGAGACTTTGCCCTGAAGCGACCGTAGAAGAATCGAGGTGGTCCAGATATGGGCGAATGCCCACCCTGATGAAGTATTGTCAGAGGCTTTACTAGCTGAGGATAGCCTCCGTCAGTACCTAGCTCCTCTTGCTAACTTGAGCTTTGAATTTGGCATTTTGCTGTGGGAGGGTGGTCCCCCAGTACGCGACCATCCTCCTAGCCCGTCGATTGAAGGGAAGGGGAAGAAACCCAGGAGGATGTCTTCTACTCAGGCCAGCTTTGACGACTTCTCAATTCCTTCGGGAAAGCCCTATGAGGTGCTTCTCATCACTCGACTAGGGTCGCTTGTTTCAGCAGATCTGCCTGTGATTGCGGCCCTACCCCAGGCTATGCCACAGGATCAGGGGGAGAAGGAGGCTGTTCGCACAACCCCTCCAGGTCCCCAAGCCACGCTATGGGTTTGGGAGGAGAGGGAGGCCACCCTCACTACCCTACCAAGTCCCAAGGGTGAGGGTGGGCTCCCCATATGTCTTCTCCCTTGAGCTTGTAGCGTCACAGGACCCATCACACATGTTCCAGATGAGACAGTAGAGGACGGAGTTGGCCTGGAGGAGGTGATTGATGTAGTTTTGGTGGATGCCCGGTTGGTGATTCCAGAGATCCTTGAGGAGCGTCTACGCTGGACCAATAGCCAACTCGAGAAAATCTTTGCTGACGTGACTCTCCTTCCTAGAGCTTCTAGTACTCTGTTTTGACTTCCTTTGTTAGGTGACTAACTAGGCATTTTGCTGTAGAGTTTGGAGCGCTTGACTGCGATCATTGTAGACGGTTGGGAGAAGATGGTGAGTGAGCATAGGGTGCTTCGTTGACTTACCTAGACAGCCTTGGACTGCACGGTAGTGGAAAGGAGCAGAAGGGATGAGGTCGAGGCAGTGCTGGCTGACACATTTGAATCTTTGGGATAAGTTACCGCTCTTGGCCTGGAATTGTCGACGGCCTCTGAGATAAGAGATTGCATGGAGAGATCTCTTGATGACCATACACGAGAGGTCGAGGAGTGCTGACATAGGTTGCGATCCCAGGAATTTGATCAACTTTTCGAGGCTTTGATGCTGGAAAGGCATGCCTTGGCCGAGGAGTAAGGGTGGAGGGAGGAGTTGGAGGCCAAGGCGGATGAGGTCAGGCAAGCCTTGAAGGCCCGAGATGCTACTGTTGAGAGGTTACGGAAGGAACTGTCTTACATATGAGGAGTTCGTGATGATGCTTGGTACGTTGGTTACATCGATGGCTTGGAAAGGATGAAATCGTACCTTCTCCAGAACCCTTAGCACGACAAAGATCTCTTGGCGTGAAGGACATCCCCCCAACCGACATCTTATAGGCCCGAGTCGTCCTTCTTAGGGAGAACTTAATCCCACGTGCCCTTAGGGGTAGTTCCGGTGGTAGCGGCCCCGATTGGTGAGTGCACCCAACCCCCCTCCTATCGCCATTGTAGATCTTGGATTCCTGTCCCTTCCTTTTCCCTAGCTCAGCCTTGTCAGTGTGTCCTTGGTAGATTGTTGGGCTACTGTTGTAACTAGTGTAGTAAATTTGCGACTTTGTTTTGTGGCTTGTCACCCCTCCTCTTTGCATTGTACATCATTTATAAACATAATTATTCCTTTTACGGTACAAGCTGTGGCTATTTTTCTGTGTACATTATTTTACTTTCTATTGCCATCTCTCTCTTCTTTTTAGTTGTGCAGTAGAGGTTACAGTCGGGGTTCCCAATGGGTGAGGAGGGTGAGCCCCTGCTCACTTAGGCCTCGGGGGTTACCCCACTAGCGTGGAAATGCTCGGCCCCGTTGCATTGGGGATCATTGGTCCCGTGGCCCGTGGTAATCCTGCTACATTGCAGTGACTGCATGTGAAAGGTTGGGCCAATTATCCTACATCAGGAGAGATTGGGTATACAAACTTGGCTTCTCGGCTTGGGAAGGAAAGGGTTTGTAGCTCTTCATTGTGGCATTGTCGCCCTACTTCTTTGTCATGTCATTCGAATGGCGAAGGACCGCTTGCACTCAATCGGGGAGGGATTGGAGTGCCTCAAGCCAAATCACCCCTTTGGTCCCTTTAGGAGGTAATTCAAATGGTGCCATGACCGGTCCGCTCCTTCACTACAGCAGGGGTCGGGGTAGGTGTTTGGGTAGCTACTAAGACTAGTCCCACTCTCTTGAACAAGGAGGTCGGGCTTTTTCGCCCACCTATCATCCTTCTTCAGGAGGTAGGTTGTCTGGGCAGTCTGTTACTAAACCCACTCCCGCCCGTTGATGTTGAAGGAAATGGTAAGTTTGGGTCAGGCTGGTGCTAATCCCACACTTCGTCGCAGCAGAGGTCGGGGTTGGTCTTCAGGTGGCCAGGGGCAGATCCCGCTATCCGCCGTGAGGAAAGTAGGGTGGCCTTTGTGTTGGCCTACCTTCTTATATCGTGGGGAGGTAGGTTATTTGGGTAGTTTGGAACTGAACCTGCTCCCACTTGTTGATGCATGCGAGAAAGGTTAATCTCCAACTTCGAGCGGCTAAGGACCGATCGCACTCCATCGGAGAGGGGTTGGAATGCCTCAAGCCAAACCACCCCTTTGATCCCTTTGAAAGGTAATTCGAAAGGTGCTGTGACTGATCTGCTCTTTCACTGCGGCAGGAGTCGGGGTAGGTATTTAGGTAGCTGCTAGACCGGTCGCAATCCATCAAGGAGGGGTCGGAATGCCTTAAGCCAAACCGCCCATTTGGTCTGGAAGGTAATTCAGACGGTGCCATAACCGGTCCACTCCTTTGCCGAAGTAGGGGTCAGGGTAGGTATTCGGGTAGCTGCTAGGACTAATCCCTCTCCCAGATGAGGAGGTAGGGCTTTTCGCCTACCTATGATCCTTCGTAGGGAGGTAGGTTGTTCGGGCAGTTTGTTATTGAACTCGTCCCACCCATTGATGTTGTAGGAAAGGGAAAGTTTGGGTTAGGCTGACACTAATCCCACATTTCATCCTGGCAAAGGTTGGGGCATGTATTCGGGTGGGTTCGAATACAACAGATGGCGCTACTATTAACGTTGTGTTTCATATGCCCTTGGGCCAAGTTCTAGGGACTGGGGTCTTTTTTTGTAAAATTCGATGTAGATAAAGCTAGAAGAGAGCGGCTTGGGGGGCCGGGGGAACCTCCGAAGTCAAAGTTAGTATGGATTTTGAGAAGATGGTAAATAAAACACTGAAGTAAAGAGTAGTGAGAGCCAGAGAGCTTTCCTCATACCTGGGGTTGGTATTTATGCTAGCGTCAGAGGACGGGGGCAAATCCTCTCTACTCTCGTGGGTCATTTGTCCACATCACGACTCCTGGTCCAGTCTCATTAATGTGGCGTGGCTCAGCAGCGGCACCTTTAATGTGGTGCTTGGCTTGGGCTGGGTTACCATAAATGTGGCGTGCTTCAGTAGAGGTGCCATAAATGTAGTGTTAGGCCTATCTGACCTTATATTGCACTGCCTTCCTCTTGTTCGTCCATTCTCTAAGGTTTGGGGATCAACGACTTCCATTTCCTTGGTCTTCTCTCGCTGGGTCCATTTCCAATGGGTGGGATGGTAGTGCAGCTCTTAGGTGGCTAGTCACATCCGTTCCCTAGTCGCTCCATATTCTCACACGGATCCCCTCATGGGGTTTGCCCAGGCTAACGTGGGTCATTGCTGGGGTTCGTGGGCTTGGGCAAGTAAGCACTGGGCCTTACTGCTGACAGGAAGAAAAGGGGGAAACCCCCTCACAAGAAGAGATGAGGTGAACCTAACAAACTTTCTAAAACATACGTTATCCTGCAAGAAATTTAAAAAAAAAATGAACCGGAAATTCAACTTTTTATGAGCTGCTAAAGCTTTTGATGTCTATTTATTTGAGGAAGACTGGTGAAGGTGAGACGTAGCATAGATCTCACGTGCGGTTTAGTTCTTGTTTGGAAAGTGAGATATTTTGTCTCATTTTATTTCAAAATTTATCATAATTTCATTCTCAAATATCACTTTAACACAAATAATTTTCAATTTTAAATCTTTAACTTTTTCATCTAATCTTTACTATTTTCTCAAACTTCTAAACAAAACACACAAAAAAAAAAAAAAATGCTACAAGACAAATAACTTTTTGCGTAACCTAAATTCGTCGAAAAATACAAAAGCGTCGCGATTATTTTTTAGTGTTGCTTGAAAATTGACACAAGGTGGTCGGTACTACTGAGTCCAAAAAATTCTTCCTGTCAAAATGAAATATCAACGCAAAAATAAAACTTTTGCGATGATATTTGTCGACATTATAGTATGACAACTTTGACAAAATATACTCTAACGGTAGGAAAATACTTTATTAGCAACCATAATCCAGTGTCGCAAAAGCAAAATATCACCGCAAATAACCTCATTTCGGTCATATATATGTGTGTATATATATATCATCGCAAATTCACTTGCTTGTTGTAAATGGATTATTTTTTGCGTCTATCTATATTGTTGCAAAAACGCACTAGAGGCGTGAATAGCTTACCATTTCCATTCATATATATTGTCGCAAAAGCATTTGCTTGTCAGAAAATGGACTTTTTTGCATTGCACTATATTGTTGCAAAACTAAACAGCGATGCAAATATTTTCTCATTTCCATCACATATATTCTATTGCAAAAGCACTTGAGTGCCATAAATGGAACTTTTTGCGTCACTCTATGTTGTCGCAAATAAGTATTTATCGGAAGCAAAAAAATGAGTTTATTTCTATCGAACCATTGATGGATTTATTACATTTTCGATAATAACCAAAATGATGCAAAGATACAAAATCCACCACAATGGAACATTAATTTTCGTCGCTAGTTGCCAAATTTTTGGGATGTACACAATTTGAATGAGCAATAATATTGCTTTTATATATGTTCATAAACATCCTGAAATTTAGTTGCATTTTAGGAAGATTTCACATTCCAAGAAATGATTTAAATAAACATTAGTGTTTCAATTTAATTTATACACACCGTCAAATTGATCTATTAATACAAAAATTCATGAACCTCAGATCAATTACTTGATCATCAAAAACTTGAATCAAACATTAGTGTTCAACATGAATATTTGATGATCAAATGAGCAAGATTTCCAAGAGAAGCTCATGACTAAAAATCTGGTTGATTTGTTTTACAATCAGTAAGTGAAAACTTAATGTAAACATAACTGCCAAGTATCAATCATTATGCATATTGACCTAGTAGAAAAAATCTAACATTGTACACAGATCAACTAATTAAAAATATAGAAGTTTCATTTAGATAGAGAAAGCTATATATGCATAAAAAGATGTTCTAGAGTGCTTTTTTCCATATACACATGAGTAAACTAAAGTACTAACATATATATGTAGTTTGGAACCTAACACACTCCAAATCAAGCAACTTCTTAGTGTTCTTGTACACAAGCTTTCTACTACATAGTATACATGCAACTTTAGTATGTGCTATGCACACTACATATGTGACAAACTACAATATTTGAGGGATTTCTTCATTGATACATGGTCAGAATTTGCACAAACAAATGCTATGCGCTGCATCCCATTTTGGAAAGATCATCAAGTTGTTTGATTGCTTAGGTACATTTTTTCTGCATCCATTTCTTCTTACAATTAAATCAACCGAGTATTATTAAACTTGGATTGAAAGAATAGTAATCTAACATTTATTAAGAGTTTAACAAATATCCTATATACATATGTTGGTTTTTTTTAATAAATATTTTTTTATCTATTACGTTTTTTTTGTTAGTGATGATTGTTACTAATGTCTTTTAAAAGTCCATTATCTTTTTTACGTCTTTACTGACTCTTGTTAATAGTCTCTTAAGTTCCTACAGTTGGTTTTTACATTTAAATTTGGGTGATGATTGCTTTTGACGTTTCTTATCTTAAAACCTTAATTTATTCTTTCATTTGTTGCACGGTTACCGTTTGGGTGGAAGCCGTTTCTTTTTCTCTATCTTTATTCGGATGTCATTTATTTTATGGTCTTGGTTTTCGGAATCCCTTAAAAAAAAAAAAAGGCTAATTTGTTTTTAAAATAAATTGAGTTGGCGTCCAGAAATTAGTTTTGGAATTAAGAGAGATGTTATTTCTATGTTGGACGTAAGCATTGTGTTGTTCTTTTTGAGAAGAAGAGAAAGGAAAGTTGTGTATGTTTTTGAGAGATTTTCCAAACAATAGAGAGGTGTTTTTTGAGTGGAGCTTTGGGATTAACCACTTGTGTAGAGTTGGTTCGGGTTATATGACTATCAATTGGGCTGTTGTGTCCTGGAGGAGTCAAATCAAGAAGAATTCTGCTGCACTTGTAAATTTGAGACTTTGTATACCACAAAGGACTTGAATCTCCTTAAAAAAAACGAGATTTCCGTGCCTTAGTCCAAACTGGCTTCGTTTCTATTTTAACTTTATTGTAATTTTCATTACATTATTGTATAATTTTCACCATCAACTTATATTATCTTTCCTCCTCATATTGTCAAATAAACACTTAACTACATATAATGTCCATGTATAGAACCTAAAATCTTTACAAAGATAAATGTAAACTCTTATGAAGTGCAACAAAAAAATCTCCACC
The DNA here is from genome assembly GCF_018687715.1 of Carya illinoinensis. Classification (NCBI taxonomy): domain Eukaryota; kingdom Viridiplantae; phylum Streptophyta; class Magnoliopsida; order Fagales; family Juglandaceae; genus Carya; species Carya illinoinensis. The sequence goes on from NC_056752.1 coordinate 20,825,227, forward strand.
CCAACTACCATGTTCCTCTCTTTCAACCTTTTCATTCTACTGATTGTATATAAGTGGGATTGTGGAAATTCTTTGGCGAATACCATCACAAGATTTTCCCCTATTATGTAGGGTATACTTGTAATTGTAGTTGGCATAATGATGGAGGTGTGGACCTAATTGCCTTATTGGCATCAGTTGTGACAAAGTTACTTAAGTTGCAAACTCATAGGGTCCACACCCAACTAAGCCCTTCATTTCCTACACCATACTCACCTTTTAAACATGTCTCATTTGCCTCTTGTTATAAATGAGTGGGCTAGCCATAAGGCTCACTAAGCACATGGGCGACTTAGATTCACCATTTTAAGATCTCTCTCTCTCTCTCTCTCTCTCTCTCTCTCTCTCTCTCTCTCTCTCTCTCTCTCTCTCTCTGTATGAGAAGTCAACCTATTCATATTAACAACAATAAACAGCCCTAAATAATTATTAACTAGCATATGTTTAAACAACCTTAAATAATTATTAACCAACAGATAATGGATAATTATGTAGCAACTCATAGTGGAAAGATACAATGTTATCTGCCCTTGTTCATGACATATAAGATATAATGTTCTTAACATTCATATAGCATTATGTAATGTTTACAGCGAATAGTTTTTTTTTTCTTAATCAATACCATCGCCAAACTAATACTATTCCAATTACTCAAAACATAATCCACACATATTGAAATATTAAACATTTATGATTACAGAACGAGTCCAAAATGACTGTAATCCTAAGAGTATTGGAGATCGCCTTAAGTACAAGTAGTAACTAGAGCAACTACTAGCCTATCCATCGAGTAGCTCACACAACTCATCCAAGGATGCCATAATGCTATCGATAATCGGAGCATCGACACTATGAGCTTTAGTTGGTCGTATAATTGACCATCTCTAGTTGGTTGATCTTTGGTGTGCCCTCTAATCCTAACACATGAATTACTATTCTGAGAGGAATGGTAGTTGTGACTATTATGGTGAGATTTGATTACAAATTTTAGTAAGTTAACAAAGAACTTCCATACAAGTTAATGATGCACGCAAGACAGTAATGACATGAATGCATAATCAAAGTCATAAGTAAGTATAACATAACTTGACATTAGGGATGACAATATGTGACACGACCCGTTAAACTCAACATGTTCGGGTCAAAACGTATTGAACTGTTAAGAAATGATTGCTTAATAGGTTACTAACGGGTCAACCTGTTATGACCCGTTAAGAAAGTTAAATTTACGTTTTTTACCCTTATAACTATGTATAAATGAAAATTTTAAAAAAACCCTAATTTCCTAACCTACATTTGTGTTGTTGTGCACACACACTCTCAGTCTCTCATCTTTATAGACTTCACTCACATCTCATGCCTCCCCTTCCCCTCCTTCGCGTGTCGCAACGTTGCCGCTCAGCCCTCAATCGTCGGTGTCTTAGGCCATCTCTCTCCCTTGGTCTTTACGCTCGATCATGTCTCTCAAGTCTCAACCTTGCCTCGCGGTGGTGTCTCTGGGGATCTCTCACTTCTCAAAGAGCAGCAGCCACTAAGAACGCAGCACATTTTGAAAGAGGTTTCTCAGAGAGACTTGCTTGTTTTTTTTCTCTCTCTTTTTTTTGGGGGGGATCTTGATTTGTTTTCTAGATATGATTTTATCACTTGTCAAGTATTTTCCTAATCAGTTCAAAAAGAGAGAAAAGAATTTATAGAGAAAAAGTTTGTGTGCTTTTGTTAATGTGATTGTTCATCATCTTCTTAATCCCTTCCCCCCCTTTGTAATGCCCCACTTCTCTGAATCCTCTGAATCCCTTTCTGTTAAATATCTATTTTTCAAGTTCTGATTTTTGGGTTTGTTTTAAATCTGGTCAAAAGAAGCAAACTTAGAAGGATTTTTCAAAAGCCAGGTGTTTTCAGAATCAAGATCTAGGTTTTTCTTTTAATTTTTCTGGTAAATTTTGTTGGTTTTCTTTGTTAAAATTTGCCTAATTTTCATATCAGCTTTGATGGTTGTTTTTTTATCCCTCGGAAGTTGGTTTTTTAGGCTTTGGGAGTGAAAGGGGTTGTGTATTTTAAACCTCTTCGATCTCTCTATAGAAAAATTTCTAATTTTATTTTTCTATTCTTTGGAATCAAAACCATATGTAAATCTCACCCTTCATTGAAAATGGAACATAAATACCGTGAAGCATGTAGGAGGAAGTCCTCTGTTTATTGAATAAAAATTTGAGCTCTGTTTATTGAATAAAAATTTGAGCTTACATGTTCTTGAACTTAACAACAATATTATTAACTATTCTGTATGCAATTACCTCTACAGATTCTATGATTGTGTTTTAAAGAAAAAACAAAAGTCAAAAAGTGATTCTGTTTGTGATTTGTTTTTGAAGTTGGAGGTAGGGATTATGATTCAATAGTCATGTAGGTTATACCTTTCTTTCTTGAATGGTTTTAGGAGTAATTTTTCAAGTACCGAACTTACCTTTTTCTTCTTTGGAAATTGTTGACACTTTCTTATTCTTTAGCGGCAATTATGGTGGTGCTCTAGGGGCTACGGCTTTCGCAAAGCGATTGGAGGGGAACAAGTCTCTAAGGGATTATTTTTTACCTGTTACTCTGTTACACATTCTTATTCTTAATTTGTTTACTAATGTCATTTTTTTAATAGGAACAAAAGAAATGAAATTGGACCAGTTAACTGAATATGTAATGGAGTTGGAGATCAACAAGAGCAAGGAGGACGCTACACTTCATTCTTCAAGTTCTAAATTTGTTTAGATTTGTGTATATCATCATATTCGGGATTCTAACGTTAATATTATTATATTATGTGTTTATTATATTTGGTGTTGTTGCGATTTTAATTTCGGTATATTTATTGTTTGGATTAGTTAGTTTTATATTTCTTTTTACAGATATTTTGATTTTAATATTTATAAAAAAATATTAAAACTTGACATAACATGGCATGAACTGACATAACTTGAATTAAAACGTGAACTAAACTTGAAACTTGATATGAACATGAACTTGAAATATGGCTAAATGTGAACTTGAACTTGGCATGAACGTGAACTTGAAATGTATTCTTATATCATGGAGTTACCATGATGTTCTTGTCACATGGGTTACCATGATAGAGTAGTCTTATCTCATGGGATTACCATGATTTAATAACAACAATGAATTGAACAATAACTTAACTATACAAGGACGTACATGAACGTGAACTTGACATGGCTTTAAAGACTATTCCCGAGGTACGCAAACTGTACTCAAAACGAAATGTGACATGAAATGAAAGGACAGAAGTTCTAACGTAGCGTAACATGATGTGAACGTAAGATGGAAGACATGACGTACTTTGAGATAGAAGACATTCGTAGCATGATATGACATATAACAGACAATATTTTGTATCAAGGCATAACATGTAATAGACTAATATTTCATAACATAGCATAACATGTAACATTGAATATTACGTGACAAGGCATATATGTAACAGTGAATATTATGTGACCTAGCATACATGTAATAGATGGTATAACATAACACGACATACTTACAACAGATAACAATACAGGACAAAATAAATTATATAATAAATAAGTATTCCATGATAGAATAAATCATGCATAACAAATAAACATGTAATGACATATATGATAACATACATACATAAACTGTAGTTCTCTTACCCATCACACATATACAGTAAACTAATAGTAAGTTAAAAACTAACTTACCTCGATCGTTGCATTTTACGAGAAATCAAGCACAAACATGAGAAACTGTAAATAGTGATTTAGAACTTAAAAACTTAATCACTAACAATTAGAACACATGGAAAAATGCTAACTTAGAGTAAAATTACTACTTTACCCTCTACATATGGGAAAATAACCACTTTACCTATAACTTAAGGATTTCATATCTAACTCAAAAAATTACCATAACTTACATTTCTCATTCAAATTTTCTCTTAACCTCAAATATCAATTCAGAAGATCTTCAAACCAAAACATCACGCGGTTTAAAAATGTGTCCTAAAGAATATCAAACCATTAAACTTAAAAATGTGGCCTAACTGAGTATCCTTTTGCATAAAAAATCATATATTTGAAAATACCACTAACATACTAATATGCATATAAGAGGCTTAGAATCATCAAATAAAAATATAAAAGTCATTGGAATAAGATTAGATCACAAAAGATTCAAACTTAAAACAAAAACCCTTTTTCCTCTTTCAGTTTCTAAGTTTCTAGATCTAAGAAAATATTTCATCAAAAACTTTAGTCATGCAACAAATCCTCAACCATCATTCATATACACATGTTGAAAATACTCTATAAATTTTTTTTTACCAAGATTAGTCCATTAGCTTGGTCAAAAAGTCCACAATATAACAAACGCTCCAGTTTATCTCCTAGAATGACCTTTCTATGGTTAAAATAACTTTTGATTGATCGAATGACCACAAAATGAAATGAAAAAGATATTCAAAAAAACTAAACTCAAGGAGGAACAACTTTCATGAATAAATTATTGTGATAAAATACTTACAAAGGGTTGAAAAGTGCCATGTAAAATGTCTCAAAAAACTACCCGAGAGAGCTCCTAGGTGTTTCTCTCTAAGAACGGGGACGAGAAGTGATGAAATGAAAGGAAGGGTGCCTTGAACACCTCTAGACTTCTGGAGGGGGAGGTATGGGCTTGAATGACTCTTGGATGGGAGGTGCCTATGTCACAAAAACTGAAGAATAGTAAAGGGAAGTGGGCTGCTGTTGCTTCCTTGTAGAAGGGGGTGATGAGGTGGACTTTCCTCTCACATCAAGGAACTATTTAGTGGTTTCCAAGCATAGAAGTTGGTCAGCCATGTGGGGAAGGAAACTTCCTCAATAAGCTTTACCAAGACGGCCAAATTTGTGGACCTTAACCAAGTGGGCTTCAAATTGGGATTTAAAAATGGTTTGGTTAAAGTTTGGGATGCTGTCAAGTCCAAATCTGATTTTTCTTGACCCAATCAAATTTTCAAGGTTTAAAAGGTTGGATGATGATATCAAAATGTAAATCCGAGGAATTAGTAGCATGTGAAAGTAATTTAATCAAGTGATTAAACATAATACTAGAAATCAGATCAAAAAGGTTTTAGAGGCCAAGTTTAGGGTTTGGGAAAACCGTTTAGGATTTTGGTTTTAACCAAAATTTTGGGGTTTCAATTAGATTCCAAATGTTTAGGGTTTCACTAAGGTATAAACCCTCTTTGTCTGGCACAATTTGGTTGATCAGATGGATTTTATGATTTTGCTTAGGTGGCATGATCTCACACCTCGATTGCTTCATAATCCATCTTATGGTTTCTCATGGTGCCAAGTGTCTAATACTATTAAATAAGTGTGGCTAAGATCTTTTCAAATGTCTAAATAAAACTTTTCTAACCTAATTTGGACATTATATACTGTGATTTTGAAAACACTGCACTAGGTGCTACTATTGAGGTAACTATTCACTCTAGGAAAGTGAAAAATAAATTTTTTCACAATAAAATCCTAAATATTTGTAAAAATCTAATTGTGCAATTCATTTATCAAAATTCAACCCCGAAGTGCCTCGAAATAAGTAAAATGCATTATTGAATAGGTGTTTCGTTTGAAAAATGTAAATGGGATTATTGCACCTTAAAATCCTATAATCAACTAAGTCTAATGACGTAGACCATATCACATTCTGACACTTTTAACTACCTCAAATAAATAAAATCACATTTCTGGCACCACAGTATATGGTAACAATGACTACATTGACAGACTAAAACCTACGCGATTGGTCGATTCGTGAAAACTTACAGATTCCTAAAGCCTATGGAAATTCCACAATTAAATTTCTAGCAAGCTGTTATACCAAGTAACCATTTCTTGATGGTTGGCCTTCTCCTATTGTAGTATGAAATCAGCCTAAATACAACAGAAATAATGGTGAAACTTGTTACATATGCTTGGTAATGAAATTACATATTAAATATCCTAGAGTAACAAATTAATGTATTCCTTACTCAGACGCAACTACATAGCTCCTCTTTTTTAGCTTCAGACACATCACTCCAACATTGGTAACTCACGTCAGCATGATTTTTTACCATCCATGTCACCCATCCACTAAATACAATTGCATTCTGAAATGAGACTTTATTGTCCCCCTCCTCGATCATTAAAGGAATCTGTCCAACCTTTCGCAACATGTCAAACTTGGTACTCTTTGCTTTGACACAACCTTGTTTCTTACTCACAGTTTCTACGAGTTTCATTTCATCACAACTATGTCAATACTATCACTAGCACACCATGTAGCATGCTTGATATGTAGGGAAAAAGAGATTTTTCAACATGTTAACATTTAGTATCACTTTATAGATAAAATAAAAGTATCATGCACTATTTAAGGAATCGCTATCTACCTATCTTTGCCATTGGTTCTGAAAAATTAGTTTCAAACACTACATCTGGCAGTTGGGTTGAGTCATCCGACGACAAGGGGTTGTCATCTGTTAGTCTCAGTCCATGCATTGGTGGTAATTGGGAATCTTGTATAGCAAGCCTATGCATAAAACCCCTAAACCCTCCCTCTCATCCGTAAACCTCTTTTATACTTTGCACCATTTCCCGCAATCAAGTTTTGCCCTGAGTCGTCGATCTCTATCTTCTTTCAAATGTAACTCTTTCTTTATATAGAGTTCGGCCAAGTCCTGCCGGGCATTGATATTATCTTTTATTTTGCCTTGGAAATTCATCAATATACGTAGCACATTGTCAGAAATGTTCTTTTCAATATGTATCACGTTGAGATTCTGCCTAAGTTTCAACAATGCCCAATATGGCAGTTCAAAGAAGATGCTTTGCTTTGTCCAATTTAACTCCTCAAGGGTGCAATTTCTCCTCTTACAACGTTTGCCAAAATGCACTTGAGCAATGTTACTTAATTGATGCATTATATCTTCTCCAAGGGGTTGTTTAAGTGGAGACCGATGATCTTCTTCACCATTAAAAATAGTCTTCTTTTTTCTCCAAATGTGACCTAATGATAGGAAGCAGCGATGACCCATGTAACAATGCTTATGACCATGTTTGAACCACATGCTATCCGTATCCAGGTTTGAACAAAGGCATGCCAACTTTCCCTTAGTGCTCCATCCAGAAAGATTACCATATGCAGGAAAATCATTAATGATCCACAATAAGGCTGCATGCAATCAGAATCATTGCCCAACCATCACATCATACGTATCAACCACAATTTCCCACAAATCATTTAGTTAGTCAACTAAAGGGCATAAGTAAACATGAATTTTATTCCCAGGTAATTTAAGCCCAAGAATTATTGTAGATTGCATGAAGAACAGGTCTTTCATACATAACCATGGAGGCAAGTAATATGAAACTAGAACCACTAGCCATATGCTGTATGGTTTACTCATATTATTGAATGTTTTGAATCCATCACTGGCAAGTCCCAGCCTGATGTTATGAGCATCTTCAACAAACCAACGATGCTCTCTATCGAATGTGGTCTAGACCTCAGAGTCTGCAGGATGCCTCAAACTGTTTTCATCCACCACCTTTTTATCATGATGCCACCTTATGGATACTGTAGTTTTTTTGGACATAAATTGATGTGAACCTCAATCGACTCGCTTTGAGACCCAACAACAATATTGGAAAAACAAACCCAAGAACGCCAAACTCAAGTCTATGGATGGAGAATTTAGACCCGTTGAGAACTCGTTTCAAGAACCTAGATTATATCAAAATCTAGACCCGTTGAAATCCCGTCTCAAGAACCCAAATTACGAGGAGGAACGCCACAAAGGTTGTGATTTACCTTTGATAAGTTCAAGAGTTCAATTAAGAACAAGAGGAGAAAACTCACTCACAATTAAAATTCGAAATAAAATAATGTCTGCCTTGAAATGGCTGATTACATCCTTTAAATACCCTCCCCAAAACATGATAAAACCCTAGACTAAAATTTGAGACCCTTTCTCTCAAAAATGCCCTTTGGTGAACAGTAGCCGCGTGTACTGTAGCGTGAACAGTTTCATGCTACAGTACTTCTAAACCCTAGTTCAAATAAGTAAGACATATGTGGGTTAAGCATCCTCTAGCCCACTTATTCAAAACTAATAATAAAAATCCTTTAAACAAATTGAAAGCCTTAATATCTAAAGGCCATATTTCTAAGTCAAGTCTTCCACAGCTTGGATCAAGTGGATCAAAGCTGGTTTTTCTTCTTTCAAGCCCATCTTGAGTGTTGGGCTCTTGCTAGCTTCTTCCCAAGTGGTTTGTACTAATCCTTGCATTGCTTCCTTGATCTTCTTGGCTCTCGATCTTGTAATTGGCCCATCTGGAACTTGCAAAGGATCTTTAAGAGTAGGCCTGCCTTGGTTCCCATCATTCCCCCTCTCCTCAAAAGGATTCGACCTCGAATCTTCACCTACGTCAAAAGGAGAAAGATCAGAAACATTGAAAGTAGCAGACACATTATACTCACCTGGGAGATCCACTTTATAGGCATTGTCATTAATTTTCTCAAGGATTTGGAAAGGTCCATCTCCTCGAGGATGCAACTTAGTCCTCCGATGAGCTGGGAATCTTTCTTTGCGCATGTGAACCCAAACCCAATCTCCAGGTTCAAAGATGACACGCCTTCGCCCTTTATTGGCTTGGGAAGCAACTCTTTCATTCTTTTGCGCAATTTGAAGCCGCACCCTCTCATGGAGTGACTTCACCAACTCCGCCTTCTTTTGTCCATCCAAGCTACTCCTGCCATCAACCGGTAAAGGCATCAAATCTAAAGGGGTAAGCGGATTGAATCCATAAACAATTGCAAAAGGAGAATATGAAGTAGTAGTATGCATGGTCCTATTATATGCAAACTCTATGAATGGCAAACAATCCTCCCAAGTTTTTAAATTCTTATGAACAACAGTGCGTAAAAGCTGAGTTAAGGTCCTATTAACTACTTCAGTTTGACCATCAGTCTGCGGATGACAAGTAGTGGAAAATAAGAGCTTGGTACCCAATTTCCCCCACAACACCTTCCAAAAGTAGCTAAGGAATTTAACATCCCTATCAGAAACAATACTCCCGGGAACACCATGGAGTCGCACTATCTCCCTGAAAAACAAGTCAGCTATGTTTGTGGCATCATCTGTTTTATGGCATGGAATGAAATGTGCCGTTTTACTAAATCTATCCACAACCACAAAAATAGAATCTCTACCCCTTTTGGTCCTAGGTAGCCCCAAAACAAAGTCCATAGATATGTCGACCCATGGTTCACTAGGAACGGGTAAGGGTGTATACAACCCATGTGGCAACACTTTAGATTTGGCCTTCCTACATGTAATGCACCTGCCACAAATGTGAGTGACATCTCTCTTCATCTTAGGCCAAAAGAAATGTTCATGCAAAATATCCAAAGTCTTCTTGACACCAAAGTGTCCCATTAATCCACCACCATGTGCCTCACGCACTAGTAATTCACGCATGGAACAACCTGGCACACAAAGTTTGTTTTCTTTAAACAAGTAACCCTCATGCTTGTAAAACTTACCAAATGCCACCTTATCACATGCCACGTACACATTAGAGACGTCAGCGTCATCGGCATATAGGTCTTTTACGTATTCAAACCCAAGCATCTTAGCACTCATAGAAGTAAGAAGTACATACCTTCGAGATAAAGCATCAGCAACAATGTTCTCCTTACCTTGCTTGTAACAGATGACATATGGAAATGTCTCAATGTATTCCATCCAACGAGCATGCCTTTTATTCAACTTACCTTGACCCTTGAGATGCTTTAATGATTCATGATCGGTGTGGATCACAAATTCCCTAGGCCATAGGTAGTGTTGCCAAGTCTCCAATGCACGAATAAGAGCATAAAGCTCTTTGTCATAAGTAGGGTACTTGAGTGAGGCCCCACTTAACTTTTCACTGAAGAAAGCTATGGGCCGCCTATCCTGCATCAAAACAGCTCCAATCCCTATACCTGAGGCATCACATTCAATCTCAAAAGCTTTGTTAAAATCAGGTAATGCTAGCACAGGTGCAGAGCACAACCTTTCTTTAATGGTGGCAAAAGCACTCTCTTGAGTAGCCCCCCAATGAAACCCAACATTCTTTTTAATGACTTCAGTGAGTGGTGCAGCAATGGTTCTAAAATCTTTAACAAAACGCCGATAAAAGCTAGCTAAACCATGAAAGCTTCTTACCTCAGTGATACTCTTTGGCGTTGGCCACTCCTTGATGGCCTTGACTTTCTCTTCATCCACCTCAATACCCTTTGTACTAACAACATATCCAAGAAAAACAACTCTTTCCATGCAAAAGGTACATTTCTTGAAATTAGCATACAACTTTTCACATCTCAACACATCAAACACAAATCTCAAATGCTCAATATGCTCATTTAAGTCCTTGCTATACACTAGGATATCATCAAAATACACAACCACAAACTTGCCAATGAATGCACGTAGGACATGGTTCATCAATCTCATGAAAGTATTGGGCGCATTTGTAAGTCCAAATGGCATAACCAACCATTCATAAAGGCCATACTTTGAATTAAAAGCAGTTTTCCATTCATCACCCTCTTTCATTCTAATTTGATGGTACCCACTTTTAAGATCAATTTTACTAAAAATACAAGAGCCATGCAATTCATCAAGCATATCATCTAATCTAGGAATGGGATGCCGATACTTTACCGTAACATTGTTGACCGCCCTGCAATCAACACACATTCTCCACGTCCCATCCTTCTTTGGCACTAATAGCACTGGTACTGCACATGGGCTCATGCTCTCCCTCACGTACCCCTTGCTCATCAAGTCCTCAACTTGCCTCTGAAGTTCCTTTGTCTCCTCTGGATTACTCCTATAGGCTGGTCGGTTTGGAATAGCAGCTCCAGGTACAAAATCAATCTGATGCTCAATGCCTCTAATGGGTGGCAACTCATTAGGCATCTCCTCTGGGAATACATCATCAAACTCCTGCAACAAGGAAATAGCCAAACTAGGAAGAGACTGGTGAGTGTCATCAAGAGTAAGATAAGACTCTTTATAGACAAGAAAAATCATAGGGCGATCTGCGAAGAAAGCCCTCTTAACCTCACTCTCTCTGGCATAGAAACTCACTTTTGTCTTTCCTTTTCTCTCTGCAGACTCTCTTTCTTTTTTCTCTCGTGGCTCTACTCTTTTTTCTCTACTCTCAGCCACATCTCTACTTTCTTTTTCACTCTTTTTGTTGTGCTCATTTTCACTATCACTCTTTCTTTTCTGCTCAATCTCTTTTTCACTCATTCTTTTTTGATCACTCTCATTTTCACTCTTTCTTTTTTGATCACTCGCATTTTCACTCTTTCTTTTCTGAGCAACCTCACTTTTCAGTTTCAATTGGTCTTCATAGACCTGGCTTGGAGTTAAAGGAGCAAGCTTGATTGTTTTACCCTCCTTTACAAAGCTGTACATGTTTTTGAACCCATCATGTGTCACCCTCCTATCATATTGCCACGGCCTCCCCAACAAAATATGGCCAGCATGCATAGGCACAACATCACAAAGCACCTCATCCTGATACCTTCCAATTGAAAAAGGAACTAACACTTGTCTATCCACCCTAACTTCCCCACAATCATTCAACCACTGCAATTTGTATGGTCTAGAGTGTTTTAAGGTTGGTAAATTCAATTTCTCAACCAAAGTAGTGCTAGCCACATTAGTACAACTCCCTCCATCAATAATCATACTACATACTTTGCTGTTGACGTGACATCTAGTATGGAAAATGTTCTCTCTCTGTTGCTCGGCATCATCCACCTTAATGTGTGTGTTGAGAGCACGCCTAGCAACAAGAGACTCACTCACAGCATATATCACTCCTTCGTCATCACTAGCATCAACTAACTCGGGCACTCCATCACGATCATCCTCACTCTCAGTCATCACCTCCCCATTGTCACGCATAATCATCACTCGCCTATTTGGACATTGAGAAGCAATGTGCCCTGAACCCAAACACTTAAAACATTTAATATCTCTATTCCTTGAAGGTTGAGATTCTACCTTGGCTTTGCTGCTAGGTCCCTCATCTTTGCCCTTAGGTGGTTCGATCTTTCTCTTTGCTTCAGTAGGATCATTCCTATCCCACTTTGATTTCCAAGTAGTGCTAGGAACCGAAGTGTACCTTGCTGTCCCTTTTCTCTTTAATTGCCTCTCCACCTTCATAGCCATGTGCACCATGTCCTCTATCTCCACATAATGTTGCAATTCAACTACATTGGCTATATCTCTATTCAAACCACTCAAAAATCTAGCCATGGTGGCCTCCCGGTCCTCCTCTACATTAGCCCGAATCATAGCCACCTCCATCTCCTTATGGTAATCCTCCACACTCCTAGACCCCTGTGTAAGATTTTGGAGCTTTTGATAAAGGTCCCTATAGTAGTGACTAGGTACAAATCTCCGCCTCATGAGAGCTTTCAACTCTCCCCATGTCTCTATAGGCCTCTCATGATTCCTTCTCCTAGTGGTCACTAATTGATCCCACCAAATAATAGCATAATCAGTGAATTCAATTACTGCCAACTTTACTTTCTTCTCCTCAGAGTAATTATGACAATCAAATACCAAATCTATTTTTTTCTCCCACTCTAGATAAACCTCTGGGTCAGTTCTACCTTGGAAAGATGGTATTGTCATTTTGATGCTCCCCAAGTCTCTATCGACACCATCCCGACCCCCTAGGTTCCCCTCAAATCCTCTTTCACGCCTAACTCCTCTATGTCTACCCAACCCAATTTCAGATGTTAGGTCTTCCTCATCCTCATCATCTCCTTCATTCTCATATGCATTTTCAACCCTAGGCTCACGTCGCCTCCGATGTCTCCCACCTTGCAAATTTCTAATCTCTGCTTGTTGTTGATTCATCCTATCCTCCATTTGTCCCAATAGCATGTTCATCCGCTCAAACTGTTGTTGCATGGCTTGCAACACAAATGAGTTATCTGCTATCCCCTTGGGTGATGAGCCACTGCGGTGAGACATTGTAATGTGCAGCTAAAAGAAAATGTTAGCAGAAAAAAAGGACCTCACACGCTCCCTTACGTGTTTACACTCAAATGATGGCACTCCACTCGTGTTTTTCACTCTGAATTGGCTTTTTTTTTTTTCCGATAATAATCTCACACTCTCTTGCCTTTTACCTCTAGTTTTCCCACTCAAGTTCTTTCAGAACTAATTGAACTCAATCAAGACAAAGCAACCTTATTTAATCCCAACTAGCAATTAGATCCAAGAAACAAGAACAAGAGAAACACGGAATGAAAGAAACGACACGAGAATCACGGAAATTATACGAATGGAAGAGTGACTGTAACACAAGATACCAACTATAATGAAGGATGCACAACCCCTATGATGAAAGGCTCAAGAAAAAAATTTTGGATTTTTCTACCCCTCTTTTTTTTTTTTTTGGACGATTTTTTTTTTCTTTTTTTTTTTTCTTTTCTTTTCTTTTCTTTTCTTTTCCTTTCCTTTCTTTTCTTTTCTTTTCTTTTCTTTTCCTTTCCTTTCTTTTCTTTTCTTTTCTCAACAATTCACCCACAAACAGAAATATTCAATTGGGATAATCAAACAATTGAATTCAAACATATAAAAAATGACAAGGAAATAGAAGGGAATCAATGAAACCCTACAAATTTCAAACCCTAGCTGGTGCAAATTTTGGCAGCTTAAGGAAAAACGAATTTCTGCACCCTTTTTTTTTTTTTTGGAACCTTAGAACATTGAAGCCCTAGAATTTACGATGCAATAAATAAAAGATAGAATCAGACCTGATTGGAAACCTTGCTCTGAATACCAAATGATGTGAACCTCAATCGACTCGCTTTGAGACCCAACAACAATATTGGAAAAACAAACCCAAGAACGCCAAACTCAAGTCTATGGATGGAGAATTTAGACCCGTTGAGAACTCGTTTCAAGAACCTAGATTATATCAAAATCTAGACCCGTTGAAATCCCGTCTCAAGAACCCAAATTACGAGGAGGAACGCCACAAAGGTTGTGATTTACCTTTGATAAGTTCAAGAGTTCAATTAAGAACAAGAGGAGAAAACTCACTCACAATTAAAATTCGAAATAAAATAATGTCTGCCTTGAAATGGCTGATTACATCCTTTAAATACCCTCCCCAAAACATGATAAAACCCTAGACTAAAATTTGAGACCCTTTCTCTCAAAAATGCCCTTTGGTGAACAGTAGCCGCGTGTACTGTAGCGTGAACAGTTTCATGCTACAGTACTTCTAAACCCTAGTTCAAATAAGTAAGACATATGTGGGTTAAGCATCCTCTAGCCCACTTATTCAAAACTAATAATAAAAATCCTTTAAACAAATTGAAAGCCTTAATATCTAAAGGCCATATTTCTAAGTCAAGTCTTCCACAGCTTGGATCAAGTGGATCAAAGCTGGTTTTTCTTCTTTCAAGCTCATCTTGAGTGTTGGGCTCTTGCTAGCTTCTTCCCAAGTGGTTTGTACTAATCCTTGCATTGCTTCCTTGATCTTCTTGGCTCTCGATCTTGTAATTGGCCCATCTGGAACTTGCAAAGGATCTTTAAGAGTAGGCCTGCCTTGGTTCCCATCATAAATAGTATCTGCGACCTTGGTTTCAATGGAAAATATTGCATTACCTTTTGGGGTACTGGTCGTTGCTTAGGTGCGATAGACGACCACCTGGATGCCCTACACTTAGGGCTTGAGTGGTTGTTAGCATTTTCCTTCCAATCTAGGATGCAATTATTTGGACATTCATGTATTTTTATATACCTAAGTCAAAGTCCTTGCTCTAATGATCATGCCTCATTGAAAGAGTTTGGCAATAGTGATTCGAGAAAAGCAATTTACAATAATGGAAGCAACATGTCAAAGGACTTGAAACTCCATCTGCCATTTGTGTTGATGTGGAGCAACTTCACAATAAAAGATAGTTTGGTAAATGTTGTACAACCATTGTAAAGTGGATGCTGAGCATCTTCTACCAGTTTCTCAAAAGTGGTTGGTTCGGGTTCAACGGAGGAGGGACCCATTGTAAGTGTAGGGGTGTTTTCATGAACGCCAATGAAAGTAGAAGCTTGAACGTCACCTAACATCTCATCTATGTCATCAATATAACAATCATTATCATCTTCAACATCAATGCCCAGGTTAATTTTTTCTTGCTTCCCATGAAATATCCATGCGGTGTAACTTGGGTCTATCCCAGTAAGAAATAAATGTCATTCCACCCCACTAATAGGTAGGAACAAATTGTTACGACATCGATGACATGGACATTTTACACGGTTGGTTCCAGTCGCATGAGCTCAAGCCATTGTGAGAAATTACCTAACCCCTTCGGCATATTAAGTGACATAAACCTATCAGTGTGAATCATCCAACTCCTGTCCATCTGTAAAAAAAAAAAAAAAATTAAGATCATGTCAATCAATATGATAGATTAGGTCATTGCTTAAAAATGAGATTATCTATAGGTGGAGGCTTTAAAGTTCATTGCATGCAAGCCAACGTAATCTATCAATGGGATAGAGTACCAATACAGAATAAAGCTAGGAGTGTAAAAGAATATAGATTATTGCATGCAGGTAGTGTAGAGAAAAAGTAAATGTTGGCATTAAGGAGAGAGTCCCAAGAGATAATAGAAATGTGAAGAGTAATCCAACATGAGGAAGTTTTTGTTTGTTGAAAATGTAGTTGAAAGAGCTTGAAGGAGATTTGACAAAATAAAAAAATGAATAAAAAAGAAACAATTACAAACACAATGCAAGAAAAACATTTTCGAAAAAGAGGAAGACAAATGGAGCATTAGGTACTTAGGAAATTAAAAGATGTCGCGAGTTAACAATAAATAATGTACCAAACTGCACATTAGAGAAAAGAAGAAATATTGCATGCATATATGAAGTCTTACATTTCGTAAATTTTAGAAATATTTTACCCAATTTATGTAGAGGTCTTTGATCTGATATTTTATAAAATCACAAGTTTCATGGACAGTAGCAATAACTTTGGAGATATTTACATGAATTCAGGTACATTATTCAACGTAGACGGTGGAATTTGGTCTACGAAGATGCTGCCAGTAGAAATATTCTTAGGTGTAGTACTCGAGGAAGTTAGTACTAGTGAATTTCTATGAAATTGGACATGATATTCAATGAAGCGTTACGGCATCATTTTCCTTTTGTTTTGAGATGTAGGGCATCATTTGAAGATGGCCCTCTATTGCTCCTTTTCATCAATCTCTTTTCTTCTGACAAGTAACATATGATTTTTCAAATCTGCCCTTATGACATGGCTGAAGTTACAATGAAAACTAGACACTCCAAGTTCATTTGGATCCCTACTGACTGAACTTCACCTTTTCCACATTTTATGTCTAGTTAGCAGTACTTATGCCCATAATTTAGTTGGAATTTACAAAACAACAGCTTCTAAATACCAATATAGAATCAAAGTAGGTGAAGTTAACAAGTATATATGAAGGTTCTCTCCATAAATTTAGGTGTATTTGAACTAATTAGCTTTTGAAGCTTCCTTTGGCCCTCACTGATTTATGAGATCATAATTCCCAATTTGTCTATTTATATATCCAAACACTAAATAGCTAGACATCTTTAATTATAACATTATTTTGCACTTTTTTTTGTTTTCAAAATCTTTATTCCCAGGTTTGTCTATGGTTCATACAAATTTCTTGATTAGGTTTGCTTATATTTTTTAAATCTGCACACATGAGTAGCAAAACTCCTAATATATCTTGAAACTTTATACATGTTTAAGAGAAATCTAAACTGAGTGAAAGCAAGCCAATATTCTCTTTAAAGGGATGTAGACAATATTGTTAATTAGGAGAACTTGAGAAACAAGAATTGAAATTAGGGAAACATTAATTTCTTAGTGATTGCTGTCGCATTTCTTTATAGGAAAACCAAACCGGTAAATGACTTGCTACTTTTTCTCTGGTTATGCCAGACATGTTGATAAACTGGAGAATACTCTTTATGACATCTACTAAAAGAATCAAAATTAGGAATTGAATTAATAATGTTGTTAGCAATATATGTGTATTATTCAAAATTGCAAGTACCTCAAGAATACTTGATAATTTTTCAAAACAAAGAAGGAAAAACATGGAAGAAAATACATACTTTCCAAGCCAATGTGTCTTATCGCTTGCCAAAAGCGGTTATGGAGTGAAGTCGTCCAAACCACCTTTGCCTTTTTAGTCCCTGCAAGAATATTTTCATCACCATGATCTTCCTTGCCGGAATTTTTGGCTGGTGCCTTTCTCTTGGGGCAGGGGCAGAAGGAGACTTGACAGAACTAGAGGGCTTCAAAGTTAGGCTTTAGAAAAATGTGCTCAAATTTAGCAGCAAAAACTATAAATTGCGCAACAATAAAGTTTTGTTTTCTTGCATCTCTCGATTTGGATGCAAAAAATTAAAATTGCGACACAATAAATTTTCTTTTTTGTGTTGCTATAATTTAGACTCAAAAAATTAAAATTATGCTACGACTAGTTGGCACTCATTGCGTCAAAAACTAGCGACCACTCTAAAACGATGCAAATGTTTTTTTTTTTTTTGCAATTTTCAAAAAGACAGGAAATTTTGGACGCAAAAAGTTTATTTTTTTTATCACTAAACTTTAGCCACAAAAACCGTAAATTACGACGCAATAAGTTCCTTCTTTTGCATCTCTCAAATTTGGACGCAAAAAATTCAAATTGCAACGCAATAAGTTTTCTTTTTTGCATCGACTAATTTTGACACAAAACTTAAAATTATGCCACGACTGGTTGGTAGCCATTGCATAAAAAATTAGTGACAACTTTAAAAACAATGCAATTGTTTTCTTTTTGCCTTGATTTTCAAAAGGATGGAGATATTTTGGAAGCAAAAAGCCGGAATTAAGTTTTATTTTTTCATCGTCGCAAAAATTATAAATTATGCCGCAATAATCTTTTTTTTCATCTCTCGACTTTAGACACTAAATAATCAAATTGCATTGCAATAAATTTTCTTTTTTGTGTTGCTCTAATTTAGACACAAGAACTTTAAATTTAGTCGCAAAAGCTATAACAACCATTCTAATAACCGTTTGGCACCAGTTGCGGCAAAAACTTGTGACCACTTTAAAATCAACCAAAATGTTTTTGTTTTTTTCACTCAATTTGCAAAAAGACGGAAATATTTTTTACGCAAAAAGTCTTTTTCTTGTAGTGACATACTGCTTTTTTGAATTTTAAAATAAAAATTATATTAAAAATTTATATTTTAACAATATTTGAAGTGTATAATATTTTTATTCAAATTTTTCTTTTTCATTTTTCAAAATTTAGTAAATATCTTAATTTAAACTATTTCACCATTATTTATAGAATTCTTATCTCACCTCGTTAACTAAAATAACTACCAAAATAATGGTTTTGTCCTCTTTCTGATCCAAGATTGATGGGTAGAAAGATTTGGTTTTAGAGAGTATTTTCGCAGATAAAGAAATTAAATGAAGGGATACTTTTTTATTATTTTTACTTGCAAAATAATGGAACCTTGAGAAAGAAATATGTAAACGGGTAAAAAGTTCAGAACAGGACAAATATAGTACTGAAAAGAAAATTAAGATTGAAATTTGTAGTTTCTTGGCCCCAAGACCTGAAAAGCAGTCTCATAAGATCAACAAAAGTATACCTTGCAAATAAGAAACACAACAATGCTTAGTTTTGATATGTTACAGGTACATTTAATATAACATTAAGGGTGGCAATATGTGATATGATCTGTGAATCCAACACGAGCATGACACGAAATTAGTGGGTTTGGATTTGATTTAATTGGATTTGGGTTAAAACAAATTGACTCGTTAAGGCACAATTAATAAACGGGTCAATAATGGATCCCAAAATTAACCCGAATAACTCGTTTAAATTTTATTTAAAAATTACAATTTTATTATTGTTGATTTATAATATTGGTATTTCTTAATATGCTTATATTTTTGTTAGGCCTGCGACCCGTTTAACTTGTATTGGCTTTGGACCCAACCTGACCACATGCTAGGAAAAAAAAAAGGGGACCCGACCCATAATATGCGGATCAGATCTAAAAATGACTAATGATATTCACACAACAATGAATTCGAACCACCCTAAGAATCATCCATCCTACTTTTTGAATTCCTCAGTCACAAAACTTTCGTTAGGCCCTTAAACCTTATAATCCACAAATTCCTAGAAGCAAAATTAAAAACTAAATTCTCAAGTTTCTTAAATTCCCAAACTATAACTTTATTGCAAAACTCTTTTCAAGTCAACTTCCAATCTTCAAATTGAATCAAAACAAGAACCTTGCTTTCCCATAGCAATGGATTCCAATAACTATGAAACCTAGAAAACAAAACAAAACCCCAACAAAGCCGCCCTTTATGTCTCAATCCATCAGAAACACCATGCCAAGACCTCTTGAGCTTGAATTGCCTCTAAATACCATGGAATTTCCAAACCCATGTAAAAAAACAAAACAAAACAAAACCCGTCGAATTATGACCAAGAGTTTTCGAATCTAACTGGAATCAAGGTCAATAGGGAAAAAACCTCCTGTTAATGAAGTCTAAACAGAGTCAACTACCAGCTGAATCACAAAGAAATAGCGAGACAATAGGCAAGCGTCCATATCTACCCAAAAGAACAAAAACTAAAATAAAAGAGTCCTAAAAAAAATTCGGTCACAGAGCGAACAATTAACAGGTCATTAAATTCCTGATGGAAGAGAGAGAGGTTGAGCTTCATGAGATTCTTGGTATGGGTCGTGGCTACACTTGCGATGGTCATAGTGTGTGAGACAGAGTGATAGTCAAACAATGGTATTTTTATTTTGAAGCCTTTTGAAGAAGAGGCAACATTAGCTTGAGTTGGGCAAGGTAGGTAAACAAATATGAAATCTATGTAAACAAACGAAGGGGAAGGTAGGTTTGATTTCAGCACAATCATCTTTAGAGCAAGAAAGAGAAGTTGGCTACTAGGTTTTGATCAGTCTGAACATGAATTGTTGTACCCTATATAACACACCCCCTACTATAACTGGCTTAGAATTAGGTCTTGGTGCGATTTACGTTATGATATTAGTAAAATCAAAAGCTCTATGTACAGTCATTTTTACGTATTTTTTGTACACTTTATTATTGTGATTGACTGCGTCACTTTTTTAGTAATATAAAATAACTATTTTAACCAATCACATTAATAGAGTGCACAATAAATATGGAAAACTAGTAAAAATATGTTAAATTTTTCGTCTATTATCATTAACAAAAAACACGCGCGTGGCGAATGACAAGTTGCAAGAAAAAGTTGTCATATGACAACCTTAAACTATTTTTTTCAAACCGAAAAAATAGAAAATTAATTTAATTATTATAAAAAATTAAGAATTAAAAAAAAGACTGGATAAATGGCTTAGAATTTGTTGTTGTCTTTATCGAAGATATTTAGATCTAATCTTCTACGATTTGCAGAAGAGCACGAGTACCATATGAGGACAATGCTGTAAAGTAGTTTTGGTGTATTCAAAAAGTGCTTTTTTGGTTGAAAAGATATTAATCTTGGGACTCGGTAAGTGAAATAGTAATTTTAGTGGATTCAATGCTTTGCAATTGAACGATTTCTTGTCATTAATTTCAATTTACGGAGCACAAAGATTTTGAGTGATTGTTTTAGGATAGTTTATAAACAAATATTTTTATATATCCAGAGATATTTTCTTCTCAAACATCACTTAAATATAAAATATTTTTTAATTTTAAAATTTCAATTTTTTTATCTAATCATTATATAAGAATTACAATTTTTCCAAACTATATACAGAACACAAAAAATAATATTAGTTTTTCAAAATTTAAAATAAAATTGTATTCAAACAAAATTTTAACTTTATAATATTTATTCAATTTTTTTTCTCATTTCTCAAAATCCAATACAATATCTTAACTCAAATCATTTCATAACTATTTCCAACTCATTTCACTACTATTCATAGATATTTTAAAATATTCTAAGTTTCCAAACCGGCCCTTAATCTAAACTTATTTATGTTTTTTATTCTTATTTTAATTGTGATTGTTGTAAAGAATCAGGGTGTTAATTGAAGTTAAGTTCAAGATGTTTTATTGAGTTTCGAGAAATCAGAGAAAAAAGCTTAAATTAAAATATTATAAAATTACAAATTTGTTTGAATATTATTTTTAATAACACTAATTTATTTTTAGATTTGAAAAAGTTGTATTGTTTTTGTATGTTGTTTGGTAGTTTGTGAAAATTGTATTGAGTTTTGTATTGGATAATAATTAGATAATAATTAAATGAAAAAGTTAAAAATTTTAAACTAGAAAGTATTTTGTATTTGAGTATTGTTTGGGAAGAAAATTTCTAATCATACTTAAGAATACCTTGTTACGCAAACAAGGCCTAAGAGTCATTCTACTCATAAGTTGGTACAAAGAATAGTACACCATCAACATCATTAAGTAATACGATTTGATTTGCAATATTTAAAATTTTTAAAATTATCTTATAAACTAAATCTTGTCATATTAACAATATGCAGCGTTTGTACTCACACCGACTTATTAATAGAAATACTCATAAAATTGCTCAAACTGAATAATATTTCACTTCCTAGTTTGTATTATTGTATCAAATGAGGTGAGTGGACATCTTTTTCTGGTTAGTTGCTTTGTTTTGTTGGCCATATAATTCTTACTTTATAGCTTTTGAGATTGCAATCTTTTTTTCTTTTTTTCTTTTTTTCGTTGAAAAGATGAAATCTTTCATTGATAACAAAAGCTTAGTAGAAAATACAGGAAAAGGTTCAGACTAATACTACAACTACCATTAGCAAATAATTACAGAAAAGAAATAGGTGGATCTTTTCCACTGTGAAACTCCAGCATGCAATCTGGTGACCTAATTAAGGGTATATCTTCAAATAAATTACTTGAAGAAGCCCATTGCACCAAGGTGTGCGCGCACCAATTCTGAGCCCGATGTATTTTAACAGCTTTCCACATTTCAAAGCTATTGAGTAAGAAATGAGAATCTCTTGTCCTGCCTTCAATGGACCAATATGAAACATGTTGAGAGCTTTGAAATACTGAGATTACTACTTGCGAATCACCTTTAATTTTAATTTTTTTCCATTTCCTATTTACTACCATTTTGATGCCAATAAAAGCTGCCAATGCTTCCCCACCATTTGGATTACAAATAGGAGAAAATTTTGTAACACACCCCAATACTTTTCCTGAATGATCCCTACACACTGCAGCTACTACACTACCAGACTTCCTAACAGCTACATCAAAAGCAATCGAAATCTGACCTATATCAGGGGGTTCCCAAATGAATTGATCTTGAGTGAGCTTACTAACCCATGCATTCTTATGATCCTACAAAATCTTCAAAGTATTTTTAACAAACTGATCAATGTGAGAGGATTTTGAGCCATGAGTGAGTTGATTTCGATAGAACCATAAACAGTCCATGGCTATTATTGCAAACAATTGGAAATGGTGAACATCCTGAGATTGAATGTTGAGAAGGATTTTTGGTTCCAAGATAGCTTTTATCCACTTTGTGATATCTTGTCCAACAATATCTATATTTAAAGGCCAAGGGGACTGTCTCCAAAGAATTCTAGAATATGGGCATTCTAGAAATAAATGGGAGGTAGTTTCCTCCACAGACTGACAAATGGGACAAAAGGCTTGCTCATTTTCAAGGGATAAACACTGTTTTAGCTGAGATCTAGTTGGTAGCACATTATTCAACACTTTCCAGAGGAAAAGCGTGAGACGGTCTTGAATACGGATTGACCAAATTTAGGAACAAGTGTGAGATGAGTGACCTGTTTCAAAATTGTGGGAAGTAGAAATAATGGCTGCATAGGCTGATTTAACAGAGAAATTTCCACTTGAATGATGGATCCATTTAATATTATCTCTGAGATTTTGAAAATTGTGTTGACTTAGAGGAATTTTGAAAATTTCTCTAACAGTTTGAGCCGAGAAGAGAGCTTGTAGCAAGATGGTGTTCCATTTTCTAGGCTCTTCTAAAATTAATTCAGAAACTTTTAAGTCAGGGTCTTTGAAATATCACTTGAAGAAGGAATAGGAAGTGCTGGTAAAAGAGTGGGGATCCAAGGGTCATACCAGGCATATGTGGTTGTTCCATTGTTGATTTGATGACAGAAGCTTGTTGCTAGGAAATCTCTGTGTTTAGTCATACTTTTCCAGACTTTTGAGTCACTATGCTTGATGCAGACATCAAACCAAGAAGAATTTTTCAAGTATTTTTGGGTAAGAAAATTTTTCCAGAGATAAAGAGTCATTGCTAAGTATAGACCAACCGAGTTTACTCAAGAGGGCTTTATTGAAATTTGATATGAGTCTTATTCCGAGTCCACCCATGGATTTTGGTTTACAAATAGATTTCCAGGATTTTGGAGTGAAATTATGAGTTTTTTTGAAGTCAAAACCCCACCAAAACCTCATAAAAGCTTTATCAATATTCGAAGCAACTCTCTTTAGGATGAGGAAACTAGACATCATGTAAGTTAGTATGGAACTAGCTACTGATTTAATCAGTGTCTTTCTCCCAGCCTGTGACAAAAGCTTCACTTTCCAACCAGCTAGTCTACCTTGTATCTTGTTTGTAAAGACATCGTATAGGCTTTTGTTGGTTCTATGCAGATTTTAGTGAAGGCTAAGATACTTGAGTTTGTTTGGAGCAAGCTTAAAGTCTAGTATCGATCTGATATTTTTGACAAAATTGAGAGGAGTAAATTTGTTGAAATGGATGGAAGATTTGGTTTTGTTAATCCTTTGGCCAGACCAAGCTGAGTATTTTTCAAGACACCCTCGAGAAAGGATTGAGCATTGTTGACTAAAGCAGAGCCAAATAAATGAGATCATCCGCAAAAAGCATGTGAGTTAGAGAAGGACCACCCCTTCCCATTTTAATCCCACAAATGTGACCCAAGTTTTCTTCCCTATTTATAAGCCTAGAAAGAACTTCACTACCAATGATGAAAAGGAACGGAGAAAGAGGATCACCTTGTCTGAGGCCTCTAGAAGTAGTAATGTGATCACGAGGCACACCATTAATGAGCACAGAAAGTAGACCATAGTGATACAAGTTTTTATCCAGTTGATCCACTTTTGCTGAAAACCTAGGCAATTTAGAATATTTAAAAGGAACTCCCACTCCATAAAATCAAAAGCTTTTTCCATGTCAAATTTTATGGCCATCAATCCTCTCTCTCTCTTTTTTTTTTTTTTGGTTTTTTTCTTGGAATGAAAAAGCTCTTGTGCCACTATTGTGTTTTCTTGAATGATTTTCCCAGGAATAAAAGTAGATTGATAGGGAGAGATGAAAACATTGAGGACCTTTTTT
Organism: Carya illinoinensis; assembly: GCF_018687715.1. NCBI lineage: Eukaryota > Viridiplantae > Streptophyta > Magnoliopsida > Fagales > Juglandaceae > Carya > Carya illinoinensis. The sequence goes on from NC_056752.1 coordinate 20,849,824, forward strand.
AGTCTATTTGCCAGAATTTTTGCAATAATTTTGTAACACACAGTCGAAAGACTGGGTGGCCTATAATGTTCAACATTAGTAGGAGAATCTGTTTTGGGAATTAAAGCAATATGCGTGTGATTTAGTTCTTGCAAAAATTGAACATTTTCAAAAAAGTATTTTATTGCTCTAATAAGATCCTCCTTGATAATCTCCCAGTAGTGTTTATAGAAAAAACCCGTGAACCCATCAAGCCCTGGGGATTTAGAAGAGCGAGTTTGCTTTATGGTTTCCATGATTTCTTCTTCAGAGGGAGTAGCACAAAGGAAGGCATTATCCTCATATGAGATTTTTTCTGGAAACAAATTTTCAAGGTCTTGCGGGAATAGAGGAGAAGAGGTTTGGAAGATGTGACTAAAATGATCTAGGAACATGTTCTTTACAGCACAGGGGTCATCAATCGACTAACTGGAAGAATTCTTGAGACAAGAAACATCATTTCTTCTTCTAGGCATGGTGGAAGACATGAGGAAAAAATTGGTATTAAGATCAGTGGTTGTTAGCCATTGAATTCTAGATTTTTTTCTCCAAAGAATTTCCTCACGCTTCAATTGTTCTGAAAGACAACTTTTCAAATGGTCCTCTAGTTGCAGATTTAAATCAGAGGGTTCTTCACATTGAACTTGGGTCAGATGTAGGGTGAGTTGCTCAATAGAGGTTTGAATATGTCCAAAGCTCTGTTGTTCCAAGATTTTAGAGCTTTTTTCACAGCTTTGAGCTTTTGAGAGAGAATGAATGAGGGGGAGCCTATAAGAGTGTTTTCCTAGCTTTCTTTGATTACATTGAAATAGTTCGGGTCACGAGCCCAGAGTTCCTCAAATTTAAAGGAATGAAAGTTTTTTTTGGAGGCTGTTGTATTTAGAAGAAGGGGGCATGATCCAAAGAATGGATAGGCAGGTGTTTTACTTTTGTGTCCGGGAAAAGAAGAGTCCAATTTGAATTTGCAATGCCTCGATCTAATATCTCCCTAATGTGACCTCTACCAAATCTTTTATTAGACCAAGTAAACTTAGAACCTTCAAAACCTAGGTCCCCTAATCCTTGTTGATTCATGAATTGTTTTAAGCCTGAGAGGTTTGAAGAAGAGGCAAAGATCCTACCAACATATTTCTCTGATTGATTTATTATAGAATTGAAGTCCCCTAAAACTAATATGGGTCCTGGAAAGGCAGAAGCTAAGGTATTTACATGAGTCTAGAAATTATGTTTTTCTTGCAATTGAGCTAGACAATAAACTAATAAGAGTGACCAAGGCATATACACTGGATTCGAGTATACTAATAGAGCCATGACATTACTATTAACAACAATAGGTTCAACATCAACTCCATGATTCCACATATATTGTAAACCTCCCCATTTCCTCAGGGGGGGCTATTCAAAAACAAGTTAAAACCTAATCTATTCACAACAACAACAGTAGTTTTATTCTCATAAAGTAGATTTTCTGAAAGGAAAATTAAATTAGGGAGGTGAGTCCTGATTTGTGCCCTCAGTCCACGCATTGCCAGAGGCCAAGCAATGCCTCTGCAATTCCATGTTAAGATCCTCATCTCAAGGGCGGTGGCAGGTTATGGCCCACCACCTCAGCCACTTCAATCTCTAAATTTCTTGTCTGGCGAGAGAGAAAATAGTTACCCGCCTGGTTGTGCTGTGAGAAGTTATCTTTCAGTTTCAGCTCCAGCTTTTCCTTTTTAACCTCTTTTTTCAGTCCTCTCTCTTTGACAATCTCTGCTAGTGTTTTGCCCACCTCCTCTATATCGCCAATAAGTTCGTGAGCTTTGTGACTTGTGACTATGGGATGCTAGGCAGCAGCTCTCTTCTTTGGAGGAATCTCATTTTCAGCATGCTCCAGGCCTCTCTTGTTTGTTTGGCCATCAGTTTCCAGTGAGTGCTTGTTATATTTGAGGTTCAGAGGTGGTTTTGGTACAGGGGAAGGCGTTGGATTCAGGGTAGACTAGGTAGATTGGTAGGTTGCAATGGAAGGATAAGGAATAGGGGTGGTTTGGTCCTCAGCTTTGCTTTGAATAAAAGAAGACTCAAAGATTGATGCTTGTTTCAGGGGAGCTTTTGCTTCTTCTATGGATTTCGTCAATTCAGGGATTGGGAAATTCAGATTTGCCTCCAGTGGTGGGTTCGGGTTGATGTCAGAGTCACCTTTCGGGTGCTTTGACTTTGTATGGTTGGATTCAGCTGGGCTTCAATTGATTGAATAAGTGGGCCTGCTTTCAGGATGGGTATCTTGTTGACTGGGTTTGGATGGGTTCCTAGAATGGGGCCATTGAGAATATCAAAAGACTTCAGAATTTAGTTGTACACTGAGGTCCCATGAGTATGTGGGTCATTCGGCTTCTGCACATATGCTGGGCTTGGTACAAGCTTATTGGGCCTTAACAGAGTTCGTGGGCCACTTGAAGAGAATAAATTTTGCCTGTTGATAGAAGTGGTCTCTTGAGAGTACTGGCTTTTCTGCTTAATTGCTGAGGGCCAGAAAATCCATGGGTTAATATTGGTAGGAATGCTCATTCAAGTTCCAACCCGGGAATCCGGGTACACCCGGACCAGAACCCGGGTCTCAAATCTGAGCCGGAACCCGGGTGAGACCCGGTCAGAAACCCGGATGTTTTTTTTTTTTAATCCAATTATAAACGAGAGTAATGAGAATGCCTTAAAAATGAAAAATTAGGAAGTATCCAGTTATAAACGGGAGTAGTGAGAATGCCTTAAAAATGAAAAATTGGAAAGTTAAATCCTACTTCCCATCACCTGTAAGAACATACAAAACTAAATGTTAAGCTCTACACTTCTAGTGTATATGCAGACAGATTAAAGGGGTAAATTTTAGACCCCCCTTCCTAGAGAGAAAAAAAAAAAGACATCTAAAACTATTAGCTATTAGCTCAAATCAAGCCAAAAACTTGTGCTTACTCCTTACAAGAATAAACTACCAAAAAAAGAAAAAAAAAAGACAGATTATTAGCTCAAATCAATGCTACCATTGGCCCACAAAATCGCTGCTGTTGGAGCCAACACCTTCGGAGGTTCGTAGCTCATTGTAGAGAGAACTTTTGAGATCTTCCATTGCTCGACCTGATTAATTTCAATGAACAGATTTTCAATTGCAGAAGGGGGCCAGAAGATTTGGCAATGAATGTCAACCAAATCTAAATTATGAAGAAGCTATTATGATATCATTCTGGATATGATCTCAACAAAAGAAGGCAGGCACCTAATTCCATATAGTTTACAACATAAACATGGACACGAGCTTAAAACTAGTCTAGAAACATGGAGGAATTTCGACTTACGTGAAATTCCCAAGTCTCAATGCTTTTTAGAGAACCACTATATCAAATCCAACAAATAGGCGTAAACAAATATTATAAAAAAAGGCTCTCTCTTTAATCTAAAATTACTGGTCTAAATTTTGTTCTTTCTTTTGCATTACTGGCTGAAACATATCCATTAAAAAACAAAAAAAAATAGTATTGAGTTCAGAGACTAAAGAAATATTTTCAAACTCTGGTTTCTTTGTATTCCTAGTCTTGCGAGAAGATAACTACAACAGAATGGTGAGTTTGGAGCTTAGAGGTCAGAACCAATAATATAAACACTTCTTGTGGGTTCAATCCCATATATAATTACAGCTAGCCCCCTCTCCCAAAAAACCTAATAGAAAAAGTTTAAGGTTCTGAATCAAATTCAGATAGAATAATGGTACATACACTAGCAATTACTATGTTTTCAGCACACCACGAATTTTTATCATGATAGATCTGTGTATTTTTATTTTTGTACCTTCGACTAAGAAATTCACTTCGTTCTTAGTTCATGCTACTTCATGTGGTCCAATATTTGCGTTGGTGCTTCTTCACAGGTCAAAATTTTTGTAACTTGTAGTGACTCATGTGTTGGGTGGATTTTCTCGAGACCTCGAGCCCAGGAGCATAAGCCCAGTTCAATTGATAGAAATACTTCCTTCGAAACATAGACAGGCCTGAGGAGCCCGACCCATCACTTTAAGGATAGAGCTTGTCTGACTTCCTGACGACCCACCCAAGAGCCCTCGACCCAGACAACACGGACAGAGGTGCTAGGTCGGGGCGGACCACAAACAAGGGAGAGTGGGGAACCTTTCAAACAGGGTGAAAGGAACATGCCATCTCGATGAGCCTCCACACTCATGCATCTCCAGGAAGCCTCAATGCATTAATTGCTTCACCAGATGACCATGCTGCATTAAATGAGGCCTACCAATGGATGCTCCTTCCCTAAGTCGCAGGCCATGTGTCTCTAGCCTCAAACACAGGTATAAAGCCACCTTACTACGCATTGAAAGGGGACTCTCTCTCTCTCTCTCTCTCTCTCTCTCTCTCTCTCTCTCTCTCTCTCTCTCTCTCTCTCTCTCTCTCTCTCTCTCTCTCTCTCTCTCTCTCTCTCTCTCTCTCTCTCTCTCTATTTTACTAACTTAGGCATTGGAGGCTCTGTTCAACCACTACATAGTTGCTAGATCCAAGAGTTGCCTTGTGTTTGCAAGAACCAGGTCGAAGACCCTAGCGGCCGAGGGCCTGGCCTAAGAGTGCACGAAACATGCCGTCACCAGTGGCACAGTCTATAGGATTTGAAAAACATCAACATGTCCTTTCTACACTTGTAAGATCCCACCCTCGGGAGGCTCGGAGGCATGGTAGTGCACTAACATAAGTAAGCAAGCAAATGGCGACCACAAAAGGGATGCGACTGAAAGAAGCGCAGGTAGCAATACAATTCAGAACGGCAGGCCGACTGGAACACACTCACTACAACAGAAGGGACTTTTAGCGGCGATTCAAAATCGCTGGGACATAACCAAAAATCGCCGCCTTCCTGATATTCCAGCGATTTCATAGTCGCCGACTAATCACCGGTAATATTCAGCCACTTCCTAAATACTGCGGCGTATCAGAAAATCGCCGCTTTATATACACTATTTAGCAGCGATTTTTCTATCACCGGTATATAATAGCAAAACGGTATTTTATTTACCGGCGAAGTTGAAATCGCTGTGATATAATATGACAGCGATTTATACCTCGCCGTTATATTAATCTTGAAACCGTGAAATTAATTGCCGGTGATGTATAAATCGCTGTTAAATAATATAGTAGCGACTTTATCATCGCCGCCAAGTCATTTCACGATTCCGAAGTTCATTTACCGGCGATAAAAAAATCGCTAGCATATTATATAACAACGATTTATACCTCGCCACTAAATAATTTCCTGCTTCTCTTATGAATATCCCGGCGCTATAAAAGTCGCCGTAAGATAATATAATGGCGACTTATACATCGCCGGGAAATGCGTTTTCCTTTTTATATAAATTTCCCGGCGATTAAAAAATCGTTGTGATATTATATAACGGCGACATTTACATCGCCGATATATTCCTTTTCCTTTTTAAATTAATATGCCGGTGATATTGAAGTCGCCGTTATATAATATAACAGCGATTTTTTAATCGCAGGGAAATTTATATAAAAAGGAAAACGCATTTCCTGGCGATGTATAAGTCGCCGGGATATTATATAGCAGCGAGTTTTAAATCGCCGGAACATATATTACCGCTGTGAAATTATATTCCGGCGATATAAAAGTCGCCGGTAATTTATTTGGAGTGCTGGTATTATTTTAAATTAGTGCTTAATTAGTTTTTATATGAACTGTTTGAGGCCGTATTAACGGCGATTGATAAATCGCTGGAAAAACCTGTAAATCTCATTGTTATTAACCCAGTATTCTTACTGGGTCTCGAATTCACTATAAGACCCAATACGAATACTGGGTTAACAACAATTCATCCCATTACTCCGAATGTACCTGATTGACATTATCAACTAACAATCCATACATACACAATTATATCCATTGTGAACAATTCAATTTAAATGGAATAATTACCAGTATAATTGACTTAATTGACTATATATAATTTCTCACTGGGTGGTGCACTATATCGAGTCATATCAAGTACAAGCTGAGCTAATTTTTATATAATATACAAAACATCACCATTACCTACTAATTGTCTATACTCAAACTAATATTGGTAACCAAGGGCTACCATTATTAGTTTGGCACAAAGTAATACTGTGGGACTTTTCATTCACTGGCACCCAAAGTTGGTGAACACTAATCCACGAAAACTCGTCCTGGTTGCACAGCTCATGATCAGCCCAAGCTCTGCCATATCACTGTTGTGAATAGAGATAACCACCCCTTTTTGTCTGATGCCTAATGTAAGAGTGAATAAAAAAACAACCATTATTAAAGCCATGCAAGTAATTTGTAGAATGTAATGAATATAAAACACTTACATTATAAATGAAAGACAAACAAAAACCATATTAATGAACTGAAAATTATTGTTCTGGGTATATGCATTTAGCTGTTGACATTTGGAGATTTTTTCAATACCTTTTGGAAGAGGTCCAATAATTTTCAGAATGGGGAATTTGTTACACTTGCCTAAACATTTTTCCAATGGAAAATGTTTTTCTCCCAAATAATCAAACTTTGCCACACCCAAACATTTGGAAGCAACATATATTTTGTGAACTACTAAAGGTTTTTTTAATAAACCTTTGGCAATTCCTTTCACCTAACCTAAACAGCTTTCAGATGGAAAATGTCCACCATTATCCTAGGTGGTGTAGTCAATATTGGGAAGATCTCAGATAACAAAAAGGCCAGGCTTAACTTATTCAAGCCTTGTCAGTAGATAAAATGCATATTGGTATACATGCAAAGTCTAAACTTGAATATAATTATTTCGGGTTGCCAATATTGAACATAATGCTTATTGGGTACTGCATATATTAATTTCCACCTCAACCAATGCCCTTTTAATGCAACTTCTAGTTTGAGAGTCATGTGTGTGAGTCACGTGATACTATGTTTTGATGACGTATGATAATGTGACTTTGCAGGCAATATAACCCCTTGGTTATCTCATCTATATTACCACAAAACAATCTAGGCACACAAAATATATTCAAATGAGGTTGCAGTCTGGACAGCAAAGCTTTAAAAAAGGCATCAACCTGTTAAAAATAAGTGGTCGAGTAGCAGGGAAAACTTTCACTATACCGGCAGAGTTTATATTTCAAATTTGACTTTTAAATGAGATTTGAGTACCTTTTCCAGTTGCAGAGAACACTGCACCCTAGCATCATCATTCTTGTCTTCCCCAAACAAATTCATGCATTTGGGGTCGCAGCACTGGGCCCCGTGCTGAGTAATGCCAGATTTGGTTGCATATTGGATTTTGAGCCAATCCACTATTGCATGACGAGAATAGCGGCTTCCATCAACAATGTATTACTAGTTCTGAAAAAATAAGATGGCTTTCATTAATATTCTAAGGCTAATTCGATTTTTGGAAATAAACTGTGAAAATCTCTGACAAGAAACAGATTTTTTCCCAATCACAGAACATGGTATTATTGGTCTGGAAGCCAGCAGTCAAGGCTTTATATTTCATAGCCGAAAACTTAATATGCATGTTATTGGCACTCCGAAATGGACAGATTTCAGAGAGCTACTGCTACTCAGTAGATTAAAAGCTAAATTTAACCGTGGCCTTTGTTAGCTTGGGTACAGGTTGTGAAAATATTTGAGCACTAGACATTGAGTTAGCCAACCATAGTCTTGGGTTTGCCAGTAAAGAAAGATGTACTTTATGAAGTAAAGTTAAGAATATAAACCTAGCTGAAGTTTAATAGCTAGGTTGTATACAGGTGGTGTTAAAATTATTTTCAGGGGTAATTGAAAGAAGGGCTTTTATATCCACTTACCTTAACAAAGTTGCCCACAATATTTGTAACCAATCTGCCTGAACCTCCTTGGATCACCCATTATTGTTTCGTGGAAGTTCATCGGAAACAAACACTGCCAGCTTTTTAACATGATTAATGAAGTTTGTGACTTTGAGCATTCAATTGGTAACAGAACCCATGCACAGATATATAGAAATATTGCTAGTCACAATTTTACCCCTTTATCAGTAACATATAGCAGTTCATATTTGGTCCTACATATGCATTGAAATGAGATCCAATTCTAACGCTTTTTAAGGAAATTGCGTTTACATATGAGCTCCATGTTGTTATCTAATATTGTGGATGCAAAAGGAGACATGATTCCCCCTCCAGCAAGAAGAGGCACAAATATCTACCTTATGGCAAAAACATGGAGGAAACTGTATTTCAACAAAAGATCAAAAAATAGATTATGTGTAATATATTTAACTAGTACCACCGATGGGGAAAATCTGCCCACGCACATAATAATATATTTGTTGCACACCCAACAACACATAAGGCTATTTCTATGCAATCATCCATATAAACTATCCCCTCCACCCATATTCATTCTTTATAAATTTTGATATAAATTTATATATATGGTAGGAAGATGCACCTTTCAACTCATCTTCGGGTTTTATACAATTAAAGATATTAATCTGATTGTATAGTTAATACCAGAATTTTGTCTTAATCAAAATGTGCATACAGAAACCCTTTCGGATAGGGGATTGATATCTGTAATGACCCTCACACACACTATCATATGAATCCGTTTTTAATCTCTGTATATCCACAACCACTTATTAATATAAATGGATAATTGACAGTTGCTAAATATATTTACTTGAGAGAGAGAGAGAGAGAGAGAGAGAGAGAGAGATAGACCTTCTCCATGCTGTGTCAGTTGCAAAGCTCCTTCAACTGTGTCTCCAAGTTTTGCACCAACTTGTGAACACTAGCATGATGGAGAAGCTGTCTAACCCAAGAAAAGGCCTTGCAATAAAAGACCATTGCGTGTTAGAAATGTCTGCCCGCATAATGATGGACCTACCTGCTAAATAGTTGTACCTAGAAGAGAAAATGGTTTCCAGCCATTAGAAACTTACTCAAACATATGATGATGTACACATTGTGGTTCAGCAAAGGAGTCTTACATACACAAATGACCCAAAAATCTGGGAATCAAAATAGTGTTTCCCCCCGATGTTGACATAGATCCCTTTATATATATAGTAATATCTATATATATATATATATAGATATATGTATATTGCCCAGTTGTCTTCAGAATCCACTATCAAAAAACCACCCAACACGACAAAAGTTTTCCCAAAACGCCAAAAAACCCCACAACCCCCCTTATGGGTGGGGGGAATCGTTACCCTGAGTCTGTCAATATGACTCAGTGAATGTTGGATGATCCTTAAAGAACTCCTGAAGCAATCTGTCAGTCTGAAGCTGATGCTCCCTAAGAGGCCGCATCTCTGATCTCATTTCATCCAGCTGACTCTTATACTCTTCAGCATCTTTCTTATGTTGTTCAGCATCTTTCTTGTGTCTTTCAATCTCAGACATGTAGCATTGCATTTTAACTTGGTCACGCTGTCTACTTAACTCAGGGATGACCATCTCCCCGAGTCCTCGCGCATATCCAGGTCGATGGCCCAGGACCTCCCTAAAGACAGTCGCTGCTGCCTCATCATTACGTTGCTCTGGTTCTAGGCCATCCAACCTACCTTGCATCTCCTTCTGGACATTGACAAAACAACGATTATTAACAGTTGTGGCATGTTAGCTATATGCATTTATTATTATTCGAAACAAGAATAATAAAGTCGATATGTAAGTGTACAACTCACGTAAGTATCTTCTGTAGCATCTGTCACAAACTTGTTGTTCTTCTTCGACCAGCGCGTCTCCTTATAGAAGTCAACCAAATTTCCGTTCTCAGCGCACTACATGTGTTCAATATACGTATATGATCAGTTTGATGAAGCAGGTCAAGTTCAAGATTAATATGACATGTGTATTTTAAGCTCAAGTCATTTGAACGTAACCAGTATCCAACAGTAAGGTAATAATATCATATCCTCAGATGTAATATAATTCATTCTATATATATAAATGTATTCAATATGTGCTAATGAATGCAAAAGTTGGACAAGTCTAGTGGGAGGCATCCTCAAACCTTCTGTTCAAGTATTCGGACGAATGATTTACATCCTGATGTGTGATTAATTGCCTGCTTCTTTCGGTTCGCCCAGTTTTGAGAAGAAATTTTCTACCATGCACACCCAATGTTAGCTATAATAGTTCTAATTCATTTGTCACAACAATATTTATCTTTTTAAATGGAAGAATTTAAAAAGGCATTACTTTGAGAAAGAGCATGTATACCTTAAACTCGTCACTACCCCATCTACCACACAACTTTACCCATACAAGGGGGTCCACCAAACTTGTCCCATTAGCCAAAGCTTCTTCATGGCTTCCAAATGATTCATAAATCTTGTGCAAGTCATGATGGAAGGAGTTGAAGCGCTTACGAAGTGCCTTTGTCACCGTCAATTGGTGGTTCTCGCACTCCCAGTCGAACACGAAGTCAGACTACATTATTGTATAAACTTAGTATTTTGGCAACGGTTATAGTGCATAAACGACACCCAACTTCACGAAAGTAGCTAACCCAATAACTTACCCGAACACGGTCAATGAGCTCCTCCTTCATTTCAAGCGGAATATCCGTCCATCGCGCATAACTCATGTCACAATATTGTTTAATAATCCATGATACCCGTGTCGTGAACATAGAAGCGTGCTCAGAACAAGGTGCAGTCTCGCCCTCGTTTATCTTTAATAGCACTTTCCCATGCTTCCTCACCTTGTCAAACTCGATGCATCGAGCGGGCCCACGAATTCGTTTTCTCTGTTCATGCACTACAACGGGCTTCGTGGGGGCGTCCGCTCCTGTATTTCAAAATACAGGACTAGATTAGTGTGTGTAATTATAAAGTATCTTTACACAAACAAGGTGACATACCCGAACACGTCAACGCATTCAATATGTATCATTGATTAACACATACCAGTTTGTGGTACACTGGGGTCTTCCATTCGTGCGTGGTCTCTAATAGGTGATTGTGCCCGCATGGGTGAGGGTTCTCGAACAGGTTCTGGCGTGGGAATTGGGTTGGTGGATGGTGGCGGGCTTGGGGGCTGTGTGGAGTCATCTGAGGATGATTGATTACACTCCTCAGGACTGTGATATGAGGAGATCTTCGCTCCCCGAGGACGGTTGTGGCGGGCCAAGTACGGTACATGCCGCCTCGCACGAAAACCCCTGAGTCTCCCTCCGCCCCTAGTACTGGGTCCCGCTCGGTCACCTGCATGCATATGAGTTAATAACATTGTAATAAACGTCAGGTCCATTCCACAAAATTATCTCAAAGTGGATGCCATGGTTAAAAATATCGTATTCATTTATCATCCATTTTCAAGTACTTTGGGTATCTTAACTAATTCATAATGATCATTAATACAGACAAATAATTAACTTGAATATCTAAATTATATACCTTGGTAATTAGCCGAGCCGCTCATGCCTCCAGCTTGAAGATGGGATTGCATGATAAATATATCGATATCTAAGAAACCAAATCCCCTCCCAAATCTGTCTGTGCAGCGACTACAATAAAGCTTTCCACTATTGTTTTACTCTCACCTAAGCAATAATAATATCATAATCAGCAGCCAAACCACAGAACAAAGGAAATAAATATATGAAACCATATATGTAATCTTGTGCATATTACATCAGTCCATTTATTAGAAATTAACATACCGTGTTAGTCTAACTAAATCAAAAAAGTCATGACTCTACAATATCAATATTTAACGATATGTGAATATGTACCAAATTCAAGCAGGTAATCTGTTGTACCAACCTTAAGTAGAAGAAGTTTTTGGAGTGTTCATGGTATATCTGACACAGACTCTTCGTCTGTTGATAGGTCTTCTTCATCTGAATATTCCCCCTCACTATACGCATCTCCGGAACCAGAAGAAATCATGGCATCATTAATAAAGCCTGTTGAATCTATGCATTGACCATGCACATCCATGACTTCTTGTGCTTCAATATGGCTACGTGGTATATCATTCCTATCCAATGGAGTTGACACTGGATCTGCATTACCACACTGAACTAGTTCATAGTAATCAGAAGACTCATTTTCTTGATCGGCCTCATTTGTACTTGGCTCCCCATCATTAATATCTTCCAGATTCCGTGGCACTGACGGAATGTTATATACATTCCTATTTGTATAGGTTTGCACAACACCCCAATTCCCTTTCGATCTTAAATCTCTTATGTAGAAACATTGATCAGCCTGGCTAGCCAACACGAATGGTTCACCCTTATACCAAGTCCTATTCATGTTGACACTAATCATATGGTCATCCACCCGCACCCCTCGTTTTCGATCACCAACATCAAACCAATCACATTCAAATAGGTATACCCGACGCCACTCCATGTAGCATAACTCTACGATATTATTAATAACACCGTAAAAGTCAGCGTTATTTGTGGCCTCGTCCCCCGTTACCAACACCCCAGAATTTTGTGTACGCCGACGAAGTTCACGTTGTCTCGTATGAAACCTTTTTCCATTTAGTATGCAAGCATCATATGATGCAACCCAACGGTCAGGCCCGCAAGCTAACGCATACAGATCAGCGGACACATCATGTGGATGCTGGGTACGATGTTCCTGGATCTATACCAAAATTGTTGAAAATTCATAACGTATATTGTCATCATTTCAAAACATATGATTGAAGTCCATAATATAGAAATGTAGATAAGTATTCAAAAGAACTTACACGGTGCTTGAACCAAGTTGGAAAGTCAGTTTGATGCATGCGATCGATGCAATTTGGGTGTTGCACCTTACATTTCTCGTAGTGTTCCCTACATTTGGTGCACAGAATCGCCAAGCAAAATGCATGATGTTATGAGTAGTGCATATATAATAACTTGTTAAGTTTGAGTGGAAGTAGATTTTTTAAAAACTCTTTGATGCTTACTGTATATATGGTCCAATCTCCTGACAATTGTTGAGCACATACCAAATGGCTGCTTTAAAGAGTTTATCTTCTAATTGCACATTAGAAGCTGAACCCAAGGAACGAACTTTCTGATTGAAAATTCTGAATCCATCTATAGTCTCCTCTTCATCAGCATCAACATTGCGGTCCGCTCGATTGAACTTCGTCTCAACATCTTTTAGGTATATAGAGCAAAAAGTCAGGCATTCAGTGTGAATGTAGGCCTCGGCTATTGAACCTTCTGGTCGGGCTTTATTCTTAACATACCGTTTGAATTTTCCGAGGTATCTCTCAAATGGGTACATTCATCTATATTGTACTGGACCCCCAAGTATGGCCTCACGAGGCAAATGGACAGCTAGGTGGACCATGACATCGAAAAATGAGGGAGGGAATATCATCTCCAGTTTGCATAGAATGGTGACGATATCAGTTTGAAGCTGAGATAGGCGATTCACATCCAGTGTTCGAGCGCACAACTCTTTGAAGAACGTGCTCAGTTCAGTCAAAGCCAAGGCAATGTCACTTCTTAGAAACCCCCCAGCAACAATTGGGAGTAGTCTTTGAAGGAAAACATGATAATCGTGGCTTTTTAACCCTGCAATTTTGCAATCACGTAGAGAAACACAATTCGAGATATTGGAAGAGAACCCATCAGGAAATTTGATCTCGGACAGCCACTCACAAAATTTATGCCTTTCATCTCTGTGTAATGTGTACAGTGCATGTGGCATTGTTACATGATCACCCTCACGCCTCAAATGTAATTCTTTTCTATAACCCAATATCTCCAAGTCACGCCTTGAATTTATATTGTCTTTAGTTTTTCCTGGAGTGTTCATTAAAGTGAATAAGATGTTTTCGGTAATATTCTTCTCAATATGCATAACATCTAAATTATGCCAAAGTTGAAGTGTTGACCAATAAGTTAACTGGAAGAATATGCTACACTTTGTCCAGTTCAGCTCTTCAGCAGTACGTTTTCTCTTCCTTCGAGATTTGCCAAACTGAACATCCCCAATCATCTGTAATTGAGTCAGAATATCGTATCCTCCTATATCTCTTGGCGGCATGCGATGATCTTCTTTACCGTTGAACAATCCTTTCCGTCGTCTCCATATGTGATCTAGTGGTAAGAAGCGTCGGTGTCTCATATAACAATGTTTTTAGCCATATTTCAACCAATTGTAGTCACCCTCAGCATTGCAAGACGGACAAGCTAATTTTCCCTTTGTTGACCAACCAGAAATATTCCCGTAGGCAGGGAAGTCATTGATTGTCCACAACAATGAAGCATGAAACATAAACGTCTCCTTAGATACGGCATCATATGTTGATACCCCATATTCCCACAATTCAAGCAGTTCATCAAGCAACGGCTGCAGGTACACATCGATCTCATTCCCTGGTGACTTTGGGCCAGGAATAATCAAAGAAGTCATAAAGTATTGATCTTTCATGCATGACCACGGCGGCAAGTTATACGGGACAAGGATCACTGGCCAAATGCTATGGGGCTTAGCCAAGTTGTTGAAGGGAGTGAATCCGTCACAAGCCAGACCGAGCCTAACATTGCGTGGATCCGCCAACTATGATGTTCATCAAATCTCTTCCAACACTCAGAGTCAGCCGGATGTCTCATACTAGTATCTTCTATCGCCCGTTGCTCTTTATGCCATCTCATATCACCTGCTATCTTTGCAGACATAAAAAGACGTTGCAATCTCGGTTTCAATGGAAAATGGCGCAACACTTTTTGAGGTATAACGCGTGAGCCGTGTGCATTTGGCATCCACCTCGAAGCCTTACATACAGGGCATTCATTAAGAGCGGCATTTTCCTTCCAGAATAAGATGCAGTCATTGGGGCACGCATGGATTTTGTCGTACTTGAAACCCAACCCACGCTCCAAAGACCTTGATTCCTCATATGATTGTGGCAAGAGCGCATCAGGAAAAGATGACCGCAACAGATCAAGGAGCATGTCAAATGACTTAATTGACCATCCACCGATTGATTTGATGTGTAATAACTTGACAATGAATGACAACTTTGTGAATTTTGTACACCCGTCGAAAAGAGGACGTCGAGCATCATCCAGTAGTTTGTCAAAAGCAGTTGCTAGGGAATCTTCAGGTATTGGTGGAGTATTTGGCGTAGCAGTGTTTTCTTGGGACACATCAACAAAGGTGCATGCCCGTACGTCATCCAACATATGCTGCATGTCATCGATATACTCATCTCCGGCCATAAACTCGTCACCAACATCATCGTCGCTGACGTCCAATGTTGTCTCCTCCTCCCCATGAAATATCCAATGGGTGTAATTTGGATTGATCCCTTTAATAAACAAATGAGATTCAACCTCAAATATAGGGAGCCACAAATTGTTAAGACATGTACGGCATGGACACGGAATGCGATCCCGTGTGCCCGCATGGTTTTGTTCTTGTGTGAGGAATATTTTAACACCTTCGGCATATGCAGGTGATAAAAGTCTATCGGGCTTGTTCATCCAACTTCTCTCCATCTAAAAAAATAATAAATGTGGAAAAGAGAGTTAGATAAACAGAGACCATCAACGTAGGTAGTTGATGAGTCGAAATTTGAAGGTAATTTGATCATAATATGTTCCATAATATATATTATGGAATTCCAGAATGGTTGGACAAAATGTAGGATGAGAGTACTTAATTTGATAGGACAAGAGTGCTGTGTAATAAACATGCCAGTATACAGCTATAAACTGTATAATTCATCCTTATAGGAAACGCAAGTGTATGCGTCTTGAGTTCAGTATATACAAGAAAGAGAGACATGAAACAAAATTATTTCGGGTTTGAGTCCACTATTTTGTGTCATTAACTAACTTATTCAAGCTTATAGTCATGTACGGCTCAAGGATAATTGGTTGTGTAACCAAAACACTCACAAATGAAGGTTTTCAAAAATGATGGACAGTTAATCCATATGATGACCTGCATATTTGAGTTTATTTAAATCTTCTTGAGTTGGTCTGGTTCCCTGTCTTTGCTTCCTTCTATAGAACTAAAATTTACTGTTTCAGTTCTATAGAAGTAATGGAAGATTTATTTTGTCGTTTCCAGTTAGCCTTCCAATTACTCACTCTGCTCCTTACTCTATCAAGGATGCTTTTAAAAGCCTTGTATCTTGATCTTCCCACAAGGGCAAGTAAACCAAGATACCTTTCATAGCATGAAGTTGCTCTTATACCAGCAATCCTCAAGATGTAATCTCTTGTTTCTTGTCGAGTATTGGCACTAAAGTATATTGCAGTTTTGTCTTTATTTAACTTTTGTCCTGATGCCCCTTCATAAATACTAAGTAAAGAGTTGATGGTGGTCCATTCCTGTGCTTGTGCTCTGCAAAGTAGTAAGCTGTCATCTACAAAAAATAGGTGAAAAATGATAATCTGGCCCCTTCCCATAAGATAGCCATGAATGCTTTTAACTCTTTCAGCATGATTGAGAAGATTGCTAAGCATGATTGAGATTTTAGCTAAAATCAAAATCAATAGAAATATTAAAATCCACTTTAAACTATTCATTCCAAAGTGAAAATAAACTCTACATTAATCTTCTTTTAGAGGCCTCGAGTTGACCATAAAATCTAGTCAACACCTACAGGTACCTTTTCATGCCATCATCATGTATCACAGTAACATTGATATGGTACTATGTGAAAATTAAGTACTTTAATGCTGACCTCCTAACTCCATAGTAGAGGCAATTACCTCTAGCGTCCACCACAAAACAGCCATCACATCCCAACTTCCTTTTAATCACATCAAATTTTCTTGTTAATAGTTTTGTCTCCATGAGAAAAACTATATTAGACTTCTTATCCTTTACCAAAAGGTAGCGGTCTTGAATTGTTCGGGGAACGTAATTCCAATTTAAGATTTTCATAATATTTGGCAAGGCTGATATACCCTCCACCAATCCCCTGGAAAACATATCATCATCACAGACCCCATCTAGCCTTCCTTTTTTCACAGGATTTTCATTTACAACAACACCCTCATCAACAACCTGTAAACTACATTTACTATTTCCAGGCAATACAGTCTTAACAAAATTACCTGTATTCCTTGCTCTTCGTTTCCATTTCCCTCTACTAAGCACTCCATCACCCTCATTCCTCTTATAATCATTATGTTTCAGTGTTGTCAATTGATCTCTGGCCTTTAATTGTGCCTGTTTCTTTTTTTGTTTCTCTAGAACTTGTCATGCTCCTTCTCGTACAGATGGTCTTAGAGGCACTCAGATTTCTAGTGCAGTTGTCTCAAACTTTTCCTCAAGCACCTGGTTGGCCAGCACGGTACCAACTTCTTCATTGTGTAGAGATGGCAGCAATGAATCACTAGCAACACACTCTTTCGCACCAATCACATTCAGTCCATCCACCCCTTTACTTAGATTCCATAGATCTTGATCCCTCAGCTTGTACAGGATCAGAATGAGGTATTTTCCATCATTTCTCCCTAAATTCTCAGCACGAATCTTCCCTTCACTCACACTAGGAGTTGCTCTTTCATCAGTTGGAATTCCACTCTTCCTCCGCATAGGATGACTTGCTCGAAGCTAGATTCCATGCTGCTTCACTGTTGCACTTGTGCCTGAATTAGAGCATCCTTTACCCCCATGGACAATCATACCACAATTAAAGCACATTCTAGGTAATTTCTTGTATTTTAAAGAAATCCAATGCTTTTTTCCCAGTAAATTCACAGTTTTTCCACGAGCAATGGCTTTCTTTAGGTTCAATTCAACTTTAACTCTCAGAGCACCTCACCATCCAGATCCATCCTCCTCAACATCAACCTCCTGAACCACCCCTATCGAATCTTCAATTTGCTTTCCAATCTCCCATTTCATACATACAAACAGTAGAGTATACATTTGAATCCAAAAAAACTCACCATCAAAATTCATCTGTAGTGGATGGATAAAACCATCAAGAGGCTTAAGGACCAATAGACAATTATCAAATAGCCAAGGCTTGCCTTCTAGCACTTGTCGTTTATCCTTCTGGCAAGAAAAGGTGATAACGAACATATTTGTACTGATTTCCTAGAAAGTGAATGAGCTATCAACTCTCTAGATCTTAGCCATGGTAGAACGCACCACCTCTTTCCCAACTCAACGATCAGAGCACAATTTACTCACCAAACAACTCTCTCCTTTCTTCGCAACTTTATTCAAATCAATAGAGCTAACTTAATTTATCGAATTCTCATATTCAGTAAGACTGAATTGATCCGATTGCATTTTCAGATCCTCCATTTCTTCATGCCTTAATCTTTTCAGTTTGATTAAGGGGAAGCACACTCCCTTAGTCACTCCTAGAGCACCAAGACTAACACACTCCACCTATTCTTCCTCATCGAGAGAGTATTAGATGAGACTATGCCTGCATGATGACTCTTAGAACAGTTAATCTCACAAATTTTGGTATAAAGAATTTCAAAGGCCAAAACATATTTACAGAAAGATTAAGGAAAAAAACTTATAAAATAATACTTTTACCAAATCTAATAATACAAGTAAAACCCATAAACACCAATTATTTTGAAAATCTTAGCCAATGGTTATATTATGTGTGCATAGTGCTTGTACCAACTACCAAGTTCTATCAAAGGCCGGTGGCCTGACTGGCATAACCCCCTCAGCTTTCAAAATGGAGGTCTGGAATTCGAAACCCCCTCCCCAAATATATATTAAAAAAAAAAAAGAAACTGCCAAGTTGTAGCTTGAACATGCACGTCTTTCTCAAAGTCCGGCTTGTCCCATTTTCTTCTATGTGCTTTTTCATCTTACCTTCTAGTTACACGTCAAAAAACAACTAGCCATCCATGGCAGAATCAGGAATTTTTATGAAGGAGGGCCAAATTTTCTAGTGTGCGATATATTGAAATTTAAAAATCATTAAAACATAAATATATATATATATATATATAGAATTAGATTTTGATAATTTGCAATATATACAAAAAAATAAAACATCTTAATATATGTTTTAGGTTTTTGACGATAATATTTCATCTTACCTTCGATAATTTGCAATATATACATAATATTCATCTATTATTATTTTTCTAATGAAATATTTAGAATTTATTTACTTCGTATAAACTATCCAGTAACTTTTTAGAATGTTATTTTTCATTCTAGTATATATGTAAGGTAGTTTATTAAGCTTTATGTAAATTTTACATATTTTCATATCATATTAAGCATATAGTAATATAATAGAGACCTTAAATAAGATTTTTCTTACTTAACGAAGTCTAGATAATAAAACCTCTCAACTATTTTTCATATAAATGACTAACCTTAAATGCTTTCTCTTGTATTTTTATTTTTGATTCCAAATTAAAAAGCCTAATAGTGTATAATAAAAAACCTTAGGATTCATATTAATAAGTTTCTTATTTCTCTTAAACTTAGTTTTGATTTAATTTCGATGAGACCACACTCTTGAAAATAAATAATATATAGGAATTATACAAAATTTTGAGACTATAGGAAAAAAATTTAAAAGATATTTCTAAGTATATTAGAATTTTATAAAATTTTTGAAAGTATATAGAGATTATACATTTTTTTAGAGGGCCATTTTCTATATTTATAAAATTATGAATAAAATCTAAGGTATATTTTAATTTTTCAAAGAAATTTGGGGGGCCATGGCGCCCCTGAGATGCGTGTATTTCCGCCACTGTACTCTTCCCTTGCAAAGGCATCATCAGTACATGGCATGCTTTTTCTTCTTAGCACTCGGCATTAGTATTACATGTTATATATAAAATAAATTTAATATTCAATTACTTTGTCGTTTCAGCAGAAAGGTGATGGAACTGGGGTTTGGTTTCCCCTTCTGTTATCAAAGCCATATGATTGGATTGGTGGGGTGTTAGGGCAAGGGAGGCATAGATGTTGAAGTTATTTTTCTGAAAGAGAGGAATAATGCTAATTTAATGGTGCAGTTTTCTTAGAAGAGAAGCCATCAAACATCAGAAGAGTGCAGTCATAGTATAATAACAGCATTAACTTAATAAATGTTCAGGTGTGTGAAAGTAGAAATCCTATCTTAAAGTAAATTGGATTTAGTTAAATTTAATGTTCCTTGAGAGAAGTTGTAGTCCTAAGGATTGTGTTAAGCATATGGATCTATATGACAGTTGTTGGGAGTACCTAATTGCACACCATCTCGTGAGGAATTAGGAAAAATAGAGTAGAACAAATGCTTATACGAAAAGCAATGCCTTCAGAAACTTAGTTGTATCTGTACATCATATTTTTTGGGCGTCAATAGAATGTTTGGGCAAGGACTTAAACTGATAATAGCATTCTAGTTATGGGGTGAGATGTTCTTTACTTCAATTTACTGAAAGAGAATCCAAAGAGATTTATGTACACATATTTCGATGACCAATTGTACAGTACTAAAAATTATTCCAGGCGATATATGTATGAGCCTTGGTGTTTATACTATTTACTGAAAATACTTTTCTATAAGTAATCGAGAAGTTCATTGAAGAACCCAAAAGGCATAGCTCCTGCTAAATATTCAGAAGTAGCTTCATTAGATCTGTGAATCTAAATACCTCATGACTACTTTAGAAGACAACTAGAGTCATGAGACCTGTCATTCGACATGCTTTATGCAGGTGTGAGGACTAATGCAAAGATACGCATTAAAGAAATATGTGCCGCTAACATAAGAAGGTTCAGACAAGACAAGTTCAGGCGAGTGAATTGAAGCTCTTTGTCTGAACTTTTCATTCAATTCCTTGAAAAGGCAAATTCAAGGAAGTTGTTTCTACCTTAATACTTAATAAAAAATCTTAGTAATAGCGATTTGTGTGATCAGCTCAATACAGTTCGAAATAAATTCATTACACCCCTAAACCATCAAAGTTGAATTATAATATTGTATCACAATATTTTCAGTCAACTGCTGTTGTCGTGAGTATGTCGTGAGTCCTACTCAAAAGTAATGAGTAGTCATGTGAAACTATCAAAGTGAAAGAAAAGCTAGAACAATTACGACATTCACGAAATAGAGTTGTTGTATCTAGAGAAAGCATACAACAAAAGATCAGACAATGTATACATGTGTTCAAAAAATTTCTAACTTTCAGCAGGGTGGAATATATTTGACAAAACCATAAAACATCCATCTAAGTTACAGATTTATTGAAAAACTTGAAAAAAAGGTAGAGATTTGCAGCATACTCTAGCATTTGTTACCTTCAATATGAAACAGAGTAAGGGACTCACCCCTGGCTGCTCAAGTCTGCCTAATTCCTCTCAAAGGCTCAGTCAACCCCACTTTTAAATCAATACTGCTCCCAGTGGTCCTGCATACACATTGCCAACAAATCGATATTACTATACATTGATACGGACATCTAATAGAGGAAAGACAACAAAAGAATTCATGTGAGATAGAAGGCAGTATTGGGTATAATATTTATACACTGCTAATCTCAATCCTTAGCAGGATCCCTCACAGTGCAAAGTGGGTACTCTGCACAACAATATTTCCCATTTCGTGACACCACTTCTGTGTTTCCATCTCTTGTGAGCCTAAGATGAGATTCTATGGCTATATGGTGGAACATTTGTCTAGTAGCAACCAATTAAAAATCTGGGATTAAAAAAAAAGTTACATTTGATAAAATTATTCAACCCCTCGTTTAGAGACTGGATAACCATCTTAAACTTGTAACCATATAAAGCAAGTCTTCTACCATTGTTTAACAGAAATATGCATAAGTGGATCATTATGCATCTAACATCATAAAATGGTCAAACGCTAAAAATCTAGAGGCTAATACTCTTAACCACCAACCTAGTTTTAAAGCTGTACTTTAATCTCCAAGTAATTATCTCATATGATTTGACAGATAGGTTGATTCCTAATTACCTACATGTAGTGGACTGACTTTTAAGCAACAGAAAGCGATCTGAGTAGTCATGTGCATCGAAAGACTTAAACCCAAATCTATTTCTCAGTCACAACACCAAAAACTATTACCAGTTAGGTTGGCTGAAACCATCTCACGAGCACAGTGTTAACCAAAAAAAGTTTGTTTTGGACTTTGGTCCTAGAATTCTCAAAAGCAATCTAGAAATTTTCAAACAAAATTTCTTCTACACTTTCATCCGTAGAATTCCTTAAAGGCTAGAGACATTGAAAAACCATCTAGAAAAGCTCATCTGACATGGTGATTAAAAAGTACATGAACATATTTGAGCAAATATATTAATGAAGTTGCGTTACTCTTATTTATACTCCACTTGCCAAGACAATGGCCGCACTTAACACCCAGCACAAGCATCTCGAAAATACTTTGCCCATAATGTCATACATTGGAAATTCATTCACATGTTTGCCTCAAGTCAAAAAATAAAGTCATCTACCATCCCTTATACAAACAGCAGCTGAAATAGATGTAATTAATTACAAAATCTTTAAAAATGTGGCATGTATTGGGAGGAAGCAGGAAAACTTTAACTAGAAGGCAACCAGCTTTTTGACACTTCAACACTAAGTTTTTGACACTTCAACACTATAATCCACCCAACATATATTCTGAACAACCTGTCCTCCTAAATCTATTAACTTGGACAAGCAATTATTGATTCTCTGTGTATCTTGAATATGCCCTTTTGATCTATATGCTGCAACTCTATCTAGGAGGAAATTAGTTGGGGATTGATATATACTAACAATAGATGTAATTAAATTAATTGAGGATGCAACTGTGTACAGAGTGCGTGTCTCAACAAGCTAGTATGTATATATGTATATATATATATAGGCATTTAAAATATTATGCTGCAATCATATGCATGCATGGATTGCAAATGATCTAAGGCTAATTCAACAGTAAACTGTTGTGAATGCTGTCTTAATTACCAGTAACGGCAACCGGATTTTACCAGATGAAGCTAGTTTAAGAACGAGCTAGGGGATTTATTTTTTAATGACTACGAACTTTAAAGTAACAAAAATATATATCTAGAAGTTGGAAGGATTAATGGTTGTAAATACCTATTCTATACTTGATTACCGGCCTTAACATAATTTGATTATCGTTATAGTGCTTAATTATGAACAAGCGGCATATATTGAAGTTCTGTACTTTATCTACTATAGATCTAGCTAGGCCTCATTGATCAGAGGTACTGTATACGTACCTTGTTATCTAATCCTTGAACAAGCATCAACCTCAGATAATTTGGTTGAATAAAAGACCACATATTAGTATGAGCTAAAAGTACCATACGCGTTATTTGGATTAAAGATAGTCTTTCGTTAGAACTATTAACCTTCGTGAGTTTTGGTACTCATTAGTACTTGTTGGAGCTATGAGATAGAGGTTCACATCTCACTATCCCCTTCCTCCTCCATAGCTCCCCCC
Organism: Carya illinoinensis; assembly: GCF_018687715.1. NCBI lineage: Eukaryota > Viridiplantae > Streptophyta > Magnoliopsida > Fagales > Juglandaceae > Carya > Carya illinoinensis. Next base: position 20,873,278 of record NC_056752.1, read on the forward strand.
ACCAAACATAAAAAAAAAAAAAAATTCATGACTACAAAGATGCCTTGCATTTTCATTAATTAGAGGCCATGATGAACCATATTAAGGCTTAAATTCATTTGTACAATGCAGAGAGAGAAAGAGAGAGAGAGAGAGAGAGAGAGAGAGAGAGAGAGAGAAATGCCTACAAGAAATCGCCAAGATAACGAGATGCAACATGCATCAGCATTTGCAATGTTTTTATCAGTATCTCAGCAATCTCTCTTTAAAAAAGCATGTACCTCAATTGTACCTTAAACAAACAGTTGTTAACTAATATGCAATGTACTGGGCCCTTTATCCTTTCAAAGATTACAAAGATTAAAGGAAACAGGTTTTAGAAGTGCATCTCAATGTAAATATAGGCTTTTAGGGTATAAACCAGCTAAATATATTAGAGGTATTAGTTGTCTAGTTATCATAGTGGCAGGTAACTACATCTATGTCAATCAAGCTGTTATGGTTTGGTTGGTCTCTACTTTTTGCAAGTTTTTGGAGTAAGCCCCAATTTTCTAGCACGAGTTTTTATTTTATTCTTGATAAGTTAGCATGAGTTTAGCTTTAAATTTTGATTATAAAAAGAATATTATTTCATTGAGCAAACAAAAGTGCACAAATAAATAATCCCCTATATACTACTATGGCTAATGTCACTTCCTTAAAAAGTGATGCACTTCTTATGAGCATCTCATATGCCTTTGCTGTCAATTAAGGCAGCCCAACAGTTCACTAGTAGAAAGCATTCAAAGTGTGTACAACGTAGGTACATAAATTAGCTTCATCATGCAAAGAACACTTTTGCTATTAAACAGAGGAATCATACTTATTTGTTATTATCAAAAGAGGGAGAAGAAAAGAGTAAAGAAGAAATCAAAACAGCATGAAAGAGAGAGGATGTACAAAGAGCAAATTAAAAGCCATAAAGTCAGTTTCACAACATAAAGCTTCCTGAAGTAAGATCAACAGCATGCGACATTAGACAATATTCAAACCTAACAGCCGCTTTATTCATTACCCAAAATTCTTTCCCTAAATCTAGCCCTAAGCCTAACCTCAATTGCACAAATTCTTTCCAATGGGACATTGACAGCACTTGAATATCTATTTTCGACTACCAACTACCAAGATTCAAAATCAACCAATAAATCACAATATGCACAGCATCTTTGATCAGAAGATCAAAAAAAAAAAAAAAAAACAAAACAAAACCATAAGGACAAAAAACCAAAACTGATATTTATGCATGTCAATATACAATCAAAGTAACCCCGAACATGCCAAATGTTCATGCATGTATGGAGAACAAATTGTGGCACAAATAGAGTTTGAGAGTATTCAAATACCTTGGACACGCTGAGCAGCACCCGAGTAAGTGGATTTTCGCCAACCGAGGGCTTAGTTCTGAGTGGAAAGCCTCGCACACAGGATCTTTGGGAGAGCAAGTTTAGGGGAATTTCTGGAATATTGGTAATGCACAACAGAGGGCATTTTTGGCTGAAATCGTCGTGTGTACATATGCATTCAACAGAAAATTTGGTTAAGTTTTGGTAGCCTTTCGGATATGGGTTTGCCGAACGATGGAGGCAACGAGTGGGTTTTGGAAGGAAACGGTTTCGCAACCTTCGAACGCCAAGAAAATTTCGTGGAGGCCAGATATGGAGCTTTGGGACATATTCGGAACTGGGGATTACTGGATTTGGAAACCGTATGGATTGGCCAGAAGGGATTTCAGTTGCAGGTGATTGGAAATGGAAAAACACACGGAGAGCAGAGAGGTTACTGTGAATACGTCGTGGGGAGGGAAATAAAATGCAATTAAGTTTGGCGCCTCAGCTTAGACATATAGCGGCGAAACTTTTCGCCGCTAAAAGAAAATAAGTGGTTGGGAAATTTTAAGTGACTTTCTCGCCAGCAAATATAATAAATAAAGCAGCGATTAATAAATCGCCGCTATAAGTGATATATTACGGCGATTTTTTCTGCGGCGATTAAAAACTCGCCTGTAAAAGCCCAGATTCTTGTAGTGACTAGAGGGGGAGTTTGCATCATGTAACAGAGGGAGGAGACACTACCCAACCTCCCACCTGCCCCAGAATGCATACCTGCGAAAAATGAAACAAGGGATGAATAGGCATTAAAGAAAGCTAAGGCGAACAAAGCTTTGGAGTTGATTCTGTTGGATCAAAGTTGACCGGAAGCGATTGCCAGGATCAGCACAGGAATGACCGCCGACGTGAAGGAGGCTCTGCAGCAACTGCTTGCGGAACACTACGACATCTTTTCATCATTGACAAGCAACCTTCATCAAAGTCTTCTGGGCAAGCTCAAGCTTATGTGCCACTGGTTCTCATTTGCCAAGTGTGAGGGCCGACTTGGTGTGCTAGGTCACGGACACTGCACGACCTCCATCAAGGATTGAAAATGATTGTTACACTTGGCGGGGTACTGCCTAGGGGAGCACAAACACTACCAACTCAGCCATCGCGGAGGTAAGTAGCCAAGGCTGTTATACTCGGCTAGGTACTACTCAACATTTGGGGAACGTTCTCACGCCTTAGTGAAAGATCAATAAGCTAAAAAAACAAGTAAGCTAGAATGAGTACAAAACATTGAGAGCATAAACAAGAGAACACTTTATTCATTAGCTGCTGGAATGGCTACAAAATAAAAAGAACACAGCATTACCAGAAACCGTACAAAGAAAAGAAAGATTAAAAGGATCTGTGGGTGAAGTCAAGCTCGGCGGGGTGCACTACCATACCATCGATTAAAAAACTGTGGAGTCAGTGACTTGGCTAGAGGACCACCACCTAGGGACGGGGGCACAATCATTCTCATTTCCATGCCAGATGTAGAGAAACCCAAGCGACGTCTCCTTCGTGAAAACTTCCATTCGGGATAGGGACATGTCCACGAGCCTAACTTGGCTCATCCCACCAACTGGATCAAAATGTTATGACAGAACAAGAATTGCGAAATGGGTGCTGAGATAGGGAAACCCATCGAATGCGGCCACTGCACAACGTAACTCGCACCACCCCTATAGCAGTTCCCCAGATGATGAAAGACACCACACGTCTCAATAAGCAACCCCAAAGGCTTGTGGACATCCCATACAGAGGGGATGGGAGTAAGTCAACGAAAACTGGTAGTTTAAAGCCAACGAAGGGAGGTCTTTTCTCTTGCAAGGAGGCCCTTACTACATCTTCCACTCGACACAACACCGATCTTCAATGAAGTGTCCCCTCTGGGGAGTCAAATCTAAAAAGTAGAAATTTAGTCAAGGAAGGAACCACTTGTTCTATAGGGAAAGGGGAAACTTGGACCCTGTGCAAGCAAAGGGGAAGCGACAATGAATCCAAACAATGGCGAGTGCCTCATATAAGCAACCCAGGGAATCATACACTGCTCCCCCCGTCTGGGAAATGTGCATGAATCGTCACCTCTCTCATCACATCTGATACGACACCCTCAGCTCAGTCATTGATGCCTCAAGTTGCAAGCCGCGTCATAAGAGGTACAACAGTAGGGTCTTAATTCTTTAATCACTGTAGTATTTTAGCAGGTGATAAGACCCCCTAGTACGAACATCTAGCGATCCAACCGCTAGGGAAAGGAACAAAGGGCACTAAAGTGCAAGACAAAGCATAGAAATATGGCTGCACACAATAGCAAACAATTTTATTAAAACCCAGTTTGTACAAACAATGTAGCAAGAAAAGGAAAAACTTTACACTAAAACATGGGAAAGCAACAACAGAGACGCAAGGCTTTGCTAAGAAGTGTTGGGATCCTCCTCTTCAAACGACCAGACCAACCTAGAATGTGCTAGGAACCAGATCCACCCTTATCTAAGCTCTGGCCTCTAGCGCTGCTGGGCTAGGAACTATTGAATCGGGGTCAGGTGAGAACAAGTCGCCCCCAGGGTTCGACAACAGGTAGTCCTTTAGTGCCTCACAACCCAAAGAAAAGCCGCCTTGCCATGCCTCGTCCTGAACCTACCACACCCACAACTATTTTGACCGCAGTTCCTTCCGATCGGCCCTTACCACCTTGAGGGACTTTCACCTCTTCGAAAGAGACTCAGAAAGCCACAAGAATCTCCCTTTAGTAAATTGGAGAGATGCGTCAGCTGAGTTGCGCTTCTTGCTTAACTTTGAGTTCATGGCTTGAAGCCTTTCGAGTTCCTCCAACTGATGGTCGAGCATATCTTGAAGGCTTTCCCTCACGTTTGACTCTCGCACGAGGACTTGATAACACAAGGAGATCTCATCTTGGGACTTCTACAAATCGAATTCTAAGTAGCACAGGAATTGGCTCAAGTCGGCAAGGGAGCCCTCCAAAGCCTCCTGCAACCGCCTCTTGTCACTGGCACCGCCCAAGGCTGCGCATGCCACGAAGCAGGACTCTTGGTTTTAGGACTCTATCCTCTCCTAATTGTCCACCGTGAAGGCTACACGCCAATTCACAACCTGCTAAGAAAACACCCATCAGGACTATAACGAAAACGTCGGACTGGCTCAGGACAAAAGGTGAAGGGTCAAAAACGAACCTGGACTAGAGACGCCTTCAAGACGAGGGGCCGCTGTCTAAACTCGGCGCACGTGGTCCTCCCTGGTCCTTGGTGAGGGCGTCGCCCCCTCTACAGGAAGAACTCCAGTGCATGCCTCCTTGTGCAAGGCCCTCTCGAGCTCACCCCAACACTGATGACAACAGGAAAGACCTCTTGGACATCCGCAAGCTTCGTTGATGCAAACCCCTCCATCCCTTCCTGCTCCCTGCCTTAGTCCCTAGGAGCAAGGCCCAAGGGGTAAACAATGGAGATGCCAATGTCGGACCCTTGAGAGGATGCGCCCCATAACGCCCAAGAAGAATAGCCTTGAGAGATGCAGGAAAACAAAGACGCTAGGTGCCTCTCATAGGGCGAAAGTACTGAAGAGACCTAGCAAACACGTCGGGACTGCGGAGAGGAGCTTGACTCCCTAGGGCAACGCACGGAAGGGGCGACTCGCTCAGGCTCAGTAGCATGGAAGTCCCTCTTCCCCCAGTTGGGGGTCAGGAAGGCCATTGAACAAATACCCCCACCAAAGACTATCCAAAAGGGGGGAGAATGTCATAGTCAGAGTCCAGCACGATCGGCAAGCTCCGCCGAGGTCTTTTTCCCTTCCCCTCCACCGGTGGACTGACAGAGTGTCTACGTGTTGGACACCCTGTTGGCTCTAGCGGGATAGAGGTCCCTGCATAGTGCAACGCTGCGTGGGCTCCCGTACCACTATAAGCTATCAGCTCTCAACAGAGCGTCCGACCGAGCTTCTTCTGGATGGATGGTAACCCAGTCTTGTACAATCTCTATCTAACGAAGCTCCTCTGTGGTCCCTGGTGACCTTACAAACTCCCCCTCGTGCACGACCCCCTAGTTTGCTCGAACTGGAAAGTTCTACCCAACAGCATGCCTCGGAGGATATTCCCACCCAACGCCAGAAGAAGTGCCAAGACCACGAGGCCCTCCTATCGTATTTCTGTTCTAGAATGACTAGGTAGAACGGAAATTGAAAATATTTCCCCTCCTCTTCAAGACTCGGTGGGTAAGAAATAACTCTTGACCGGTGAGATCAGGTAACACATCCCGAGCCTCCTTCAAGGCTTGTTGCCAAATCACGTAGCAACCAACGAGGGTTCTCTAGGCATTGGGGAGAAGCTGGGCTGGTGCCACGCCTGCCATGTCCGGCATGTCTCGAACTTGGCGACAGAAGGGCAACTGTAGGCAGTCCGAAAACATGGAAGGAAGCAGCACGACCTTGTAAGCAAACCCACAGCCCCCTCGTCCTGTAGTGAGACCTCAAAAACAATGCACTCAGGCACATTCTAGTCCTGCCTCAAGGCGCACAAGTCCAAGGAAGTCACCAACGAATGCCACGAGGAACCCACGTATCCCTAGTCCTCGGTGGGAGCTTCCAAAGGTTCGCCCCCCCCCCCCCCTCCCAAGGCAGGTTGGAAAGATTAGAAGACCCAGTGAGCCTAGGGCCCTCCAAACCTTTTGAAGTAGCATGAGAGTATTTATTGGGAGCCATTAGAGTGATAGAAAGTGGTAGTAAGCACTGGGAGTAAGAAAAGTGGTAATGGTGTTGCTGAACGAAGTATGTATCCCGTCTATCCTCCCCGTCTGGTGTTTATATATGGGCTCGAGGGAATGGTTCAAATTCCAGGATAATAGGAGCCCCCATGCCAAATTAACGTAGTGAATCCGAAGAGCTAGGAGAAGGCGTGACAGGAACTGCCCGAGGCTCTCAGCACAAGCTGAACAGAGTGGGCATCAGAACGTGCCATAACCAAAGGGATGGGAGCCATTGAGCCACGTCTGCAGAAACTCACTAGGGTAAAACACTCAGAGTAACCACCGCTTGGCACATTAATGATAGTAGGAAGCAAAAGCGATTTCCATTGGTTCATCTATGGGATAGAAGAACAAGAATCTACAGAAATTCCCACCGAACCGTTTCGGTGGGAATTGGTGGGGTAATTGTTAAGGGGATTTTTCCAGGACCTCAAGCCCAAGGGCATAGGCCAAGTTCAAGTGATAAAAACACTTCCTTTGAAACATAGAAGACCTAAGGAGCCCAGCCCATCACTGTAAGGGTAGAGCCAGTTTGACTTCCCGACAACCCACCCTAGAGCCCCCGACCTAGACAGCACGGACATAGGTGCTAGGTTTGGGCAGAGCACAAAAGGAGAGCATGGGGAACCTTTCAGACAGGGGGAAAGGAACACGCCATCTTGATGGGACTCCACACTTGGGCATCCCCAAGAAGCCACGCCACATTAATTGCTATACCAAACGAACAAGCCACATTAAATGAGGCTTGCCAAGGGATGCTCCTTCCTTAAGCCGCAAGTCATGCGTGTCTAACCTCTGATGCAGGTATAAAAGTACCCCCTAAACGTTGAAATGATACTCTCTCTCTCTCTCTCTCTCTCTCTCTCTCTCTCTCTCTCTCTCTCTCTCTCTCTCTCTCTCTCTCCTCCTCTTCCATTTTACTGACTTAGACATCAGAGACTCCGTCCAACCACCACACGGTCGCTGGATCTGGGAGTTACCTTGTGTTTGCAGGAACCAGGTCGAATATCTAAGTTGCTGAGGGCCTGGCCCAAGACCGTACAAAACATGCCATCAACATCACGATCAATGTGTGGGAAGGGTCAAGGAGATACTTCCTGATCAGCATGACAACTTGAAATAAATTGTAAACTGTAGATAAGTTTGCTAGTAATGCAACACAATAAGCTACCATGCCGATTCTTTCTAAAATTTCGAAAGGCGCTATGAACCTTAGGTTTAGCTTTCCCTTTTTTCTCGAACCTCTCAACACCTTTCATTATTGTTATTTTTGTGAATATTGTTATTTCAATAAAGTGGAGATAAATATTTTCATCCATACAGGGCCTCCACGTTTGATGCCATCTCTTGATTGAAAATTGTTGTTGTAGATGAGCTCGGCCAAGGAACTTTAGTTGACCCAATAGGATACTAGTCAAAGGTTTGTACTATTGGAAATAGGAAAATACTTTAGACAGAAAATGATTATATAAAAGTAAACTCACAAATTAATGTAGTTTGATGTGGCACGTCAGATTGTAAAATTACTTTTATTGTAAAATAGATCTAACGAATCCAATAAAACTACATCAAATTTTGGATTTACTTTGTGTAATATCTATATATATGTAGAAGTTCTCATGAAAATATAGGCTTATGTGATGTATTAATATAAGCCTTAAAAGGAATATAAAATAGAGGAACAAATGCTAAATGGAAATCTACCACCTCTTAAATGCTCCCATGCTTATAATTAACCTAACCTGTAGTCTAAAATATAAAATTAAATTAAAAAACGAGAAATGATTTGAACAAGTACTTTGCACCTCGTGTAATTCAAAAGAAGATTTTCCCAATCCAATGGCCACAATAGTGTGAATTCGGAGTTTCGAACCCATGACATCCAGTTTATACATGAACTCGCCCTAGGACTATATACTACGCCACCCCCATGGGGTTCTCTAGTATCTTAGGTCTAATTACTAACACCAAGACTGTTTTGAATTGCTTAGGAGTTTTCTTAGCTTAAACTAACTAAAACCAAACAGTTCTGCCATTGTTGCCATGTGCTTTTAAAAGACATTTTATGGATGATAAGCCAGCTTTAAAGCTAAAACCAATTTAAATACTAAGGACATGGGAAGGAGGAGTCAGTGAACTGATATTGAACCATGGCAGATGAAAGAAAATCAAGGGGAAAGATGTGAGAGCTGAGACTTTGGGAGAGATATTTGATATACCCTTGCAAATGGAAGCACAATTCTGAACAAAATAGGTGTGCCTAAATTTTATAAAACGTTGTATCATTTACTAGTATAGTGTTTCGTAACTCCTGGAAATCTGTTTATGTTTCGTTTTACTTGGCTTTGTTAGAAGTAATTTCCTTGACCATGCTATAGCGTTGAACCTACTTAAGTTTGCATGATTTTCTATTCATTGTTAAATAGCTTTATTTGTGATGGTTGACCTCTTAGATTTACATCTACTAGTGTTTTGCAAGACACCATAAGTTTTTTTCCTTTTTCTTCCCTTTCACCTTCATTCCCTAATTGTGGAGTAGTAGCCTCTAGATATTAAAATTAATAAAGAAATAATTTGTGTAAATAAAAATTATTTTTTATTAGTGAGATCTACTTTTTTTCAAAGAGCTTGTATGAAACATGTCTATTTGAAGCTTGTAACTAACATTACTCCAATCTACTACTTTCCGGTGACTGAATGTCTACACGCCCCACCATGCTACTTTCCACCAACCGGATACAAAAGCTCAACGTGTGAGGCTCACTTGCCTACTTTCCGATGACCAAGTGTCTACACGTGCCCCATACTTTCCACCCACCGATGTATCGATACAAAAAGCTCAACATGTGAGGCTCATTTGCAACTTAGTTCATGAGTGACCACTGCGAGCCACCGTGCCGTTACATCTCTGATGACTACACGTTCGTGCCAGTAAATTCACCATCCTCAAATCAACTAGATCTAACCCTCTGTCCCAAAACCACTAGCATGTGGCCTCCAAGTCCTGTCATAGCCACATTTGACCTTTTTCAATCGCTGGAGATTTGGGCTAGTCAATACCGCCTATCCATCTATGTTATGGCTAGTTTTTTGCATTGTATTTGTTGCAATGGACTGTTTGTTGGGGAACCTCACTCCTTTTATGTTAATGAACTGCTTGATTTAAAAAAATAATAATAATAGAGTTTCAAACACGGCAATAACGGAGTCTGTCACCATGCTACAAATCAAAAGTTTCGATCACAAAGCAATACCAGAGTCTGCCAATATAAATATCATCCTCAAGTCACCCATAAGCTGATAAGAACAATTCGGTCAACTACATTGAAATGAAACGACGTTATTCAGTAGATTCCGGGTTATTCAGTAGATTCCGGGAATGATCCTGTAAGGTACCTTCTCGCAATATAGTTTCCAATATTTTCCATACCTGTAAGCAAGACATAGTAAGAATTCATTCAAACTCTATAAAATGCTTGAACCAAAGTGTATATTTTTGTGTAGGTGTCTATATATATGCATAACACGGGCATACACACTTGGAGCTTGTCTAAGAAAAAATTATGGCCGATATTATAAATGACATTGTTTCAAACACCTTGCAAATCATGAGTTCGAACAATTTTATTAGCCCTATGGTTGCATGACACTACTCCTTGCTTCAGATTCATACATCATTAGCATGCAGACGGGGGCACACCATCATTTTTCCATGAACTAGCAGTGTCAACTTCATACCACAGCTAATCCTAACTTCATCAGGGTGGCATGAAATTTGCTTGCCTTTGGAACCACCCGAGACACCACTTGATGAACAAGTAGCTTTAATGAAGACAACTAGGATTAAATAGTCTTGAAATAAATATGGAGACTATGATTCCAAAATTCTTCTTTATGGAATTAGAAATATTTAGAAGACAAATGTTGATGCATGTTCAAGAGGGATGTGCAGACAACACCAGAAGATTGTATTTGCTTACTTGGACCGGCATCGATCATCATCCCTCTTAGCTCGGTCAAAAAGAAGGATAGTAAGAAATATCACATAGAAATAAGGTAGGAACTGCATAAAAACAACAAAAAGAAAGTGAGATACATCACACAGAAGGGCCCTACAGGGGTTTACTCTGTAGGGGTGGGTCTGAAGGGCCCTGAGAGGTTCCCCGACATTTATTAAAAAAAAAAACAAACAACAAAAGGATATATCACACAGAAGTAAGGTAGAAACCACAAAGAAATAAAAAGAGAATGGAAACATGTTCTCCAAACTTTCATGTTAGTGAACCCTTCCCACGCACAAAACACTAACAAAAAAGAAGAAAATCTTACATGATTAAAGAGAGCAGGAACAGTCCAGAAGAAGGCAGCTAATATTTCCGGTACATAATGAAAATGACGAGATAAGCCCCACCTGCAGGAACCATAGAAATGTATGTCAGAATGGCTCCAAGTCATAAGCCAGATTTCAGCTTTTAGTTCCAATATTTTAATGGAGACTAGTTTCCTACGTCCAACTTAAGCATTCCACTTTTACATCCATATAAATTAATTCACCAATAAAGATACCAACTTCAAGAACACATGTTTGTTTAAGTCTATTTTTTTTAAATGTTCAAAATTTTTCAAAAGAAAAAATTCAGCTTCAAACCAAACATCTTTCAATCTCAAAAGATTGACGAGTCCTAGATTTTAGTGAAAAGTCAAAAACACAAACCAAAACAAATTTTTAAAAAACCAACAAAAATATCATAAAAAAATATTTAAAGTACTTTCCACCTCTCTTCATCCACTTCACAAATCCCAACATACAAAATTTGAAAAAAATTCAAATTTTCCTATCTACTTCACAAAACCCAATAACAAACATATATCAAAATTTTTCAAAAACAATTCTCAAAAATTCACTAACCAGACATGGCCCTAAGATTTAGAAATTTTGGCCTTATCCAACTGCATCTCTCCCATGTTACTAGGACCAACTTAAAGGTGACTTCAACCCCTCAGGAATAGGGGACAAGGAAATAGCAACTCTACAGCCACAAATAAGAGTTGATATAAAGGAAATTGTAAACTCACCATCCAGATGTTAAAAGAAGACTGTTTTTTGTTTCCCCAGATGTGGTAGTATATGAGGCAACTATCTGTAAAGCATGTCAATTAAATTATATCTTTTACCCGGCAGATTAGAGTAAAATTGCCTGTCCGGCAAAAGTTATCGCAAGAAGAAGTGTACATAGTTATAAAAATCACGTGATAAGTACAAAAAATCAGCACCTTTGAAGGAGCTTTTCCCCAAACTAAGCATTTGCCATTTGTTCTACGAAATTCTTGCCTTTGCCTGTCACAATCATAGTTGATATATATGCACAGAATGCCTGCCACTAGTATATAAAGTGCTAGCTGAAACAAGAGATGGACACTGTCAGATGGACACAAAACAATCAACTGCTTAAGCTCATCCAATTGGGCACTTTAGCAACGGCTTAATACATTTTATGCTGGTACATACCCATTGAGCCCACCCAAATAAGCAGGGATTAAGGCTCACTTGAGCTCAGTGGAGTTACTTTCCATAGTTTAAAGCTTATATAAAAAATTTCTCAGAGTCCAAAAATATGATTTCAAGAAAACAATTGTTATACTTCAATGCTTTTGAAGTAATTCTGTCAATTCAAACCAAGTTTTCCTCGTCCACCTACACCCCAATTCCCTAAAACGGCCTAGGTAGCGAAGTGTTCATCACATTGATGAACCTTAATGCATTGAAAATGCATAAATGTACAGTAGAGGAAAAGTACAAATGTAATTTTGGCAAACAGGAAAGGTATGCGGTTGAAAAAGTGAAATTGTACATTATCAGAAATAGAACATGCCTTCTATCAAAATGCCAAAATAATATAACAAACAGACAAGTTGCAGAATTCCTATATTTTAACCAAACCACAGAAAAGAGGATATATGATACCTGAGTTCCAAGGTTTACAGGATGGTTGACAAGGTACATGCCTGGAGAAGTATAGATAGATGGAACCCATACCAAGCATCCCCAGCAAATATAAAAACCAGCTGCCATAGACAGAAGTAAGATGAACAATAAAAAGCCAAGCATATATAACACCAGAAGCAATGTGAACAAACCATGATAAACGACTGGGATCCACTGATAAAAAAGGCCACTACCAACCTTTTTATGTTTGAGGATCAATCATATGATGAATCTGAAAGACTTCATTAATTCACATTTAAGCAAGCTAGAAAGCCAGTATGATGCATCAAAGTTCACATCTGACAATATGGAGTTAAATATATGCACAAAGAAGAAGACCAGAGATAAAAACTACCATAGATAAGTCTTAAGTTTCTAAGGGGGCACAAGAGGGTAAAGGATTCTGTTCCAACTCCTGATCGTGTAGGGGCTACATTATTTAACGGCAAAAGGGCTTGTTCATAATTCATTGGAAAGATATTCTATGGATGTAGGACTTTATCAAATGGATTATTTAAGGAATTTTTCAAAACAGGATGTGATCATGCATGAAATTATAGTTTTGTAGTTCAACTGCATATGATTTATCAAAATACTTGTGCAGTAGATTCTCAGCCAGAGGCTTTGCTCAAATTAATTCTTTCTACCAAGAAAAACCAGAAGAATTGTACTTATAAAAATAAAAAATAAAAATAAAAATAAAAATAAAAACAGATAAATTGTGGTAGGAAGACGAGAGGAAGGGGGGGGGGGGGGGGGGGGGGGGGTGTTGCTATTGATGTGGCTTCCTTGGTTGCAAAGAAACAACAACAGAAAATGAAAGCAAATAAAGGCAGTAATTCCAAAGCCAAACCTAAAATCCAAAGAATATTATAGAGAAAATCTGAACTAAGTATATCCTCTATCACCAAACCAAAGAGCCATATTTTGGGATACGATTTGTGCTGAAAATCTGGCTTCTCATAAATGATTTTATGATAATCTTTTTTGATATAAAGATCTTCATTCAATAAGCTTCAAGAAATCACATCATGTATCCCTCTGCATGGAGGGTTAGCCCTATTTTCAGAATGCACTTGTAATGACCCAATGAATGCCTAACCCACATCTGGACATACTCTTGAAAGACTAGTCAATGTTACATTTGGAGCGCCTTGGAATCATCAAAAAAGGCTTGAACTTATCCCTCCCAAGCAATGTGGGACCTATATGTAATTCGGGGTATCTCACTCCTAAATATGTTCAATGAAACTTATAAAAAATATATATATATATATGTTCAATGAAGAAAGGGCAGCTTGTGTTTCTCATAAGAGCAACAGTGGCACTATAGGAAGCGGGTGAGAATTGAGAATAATGGAGCTTTGGATTTGAGTCCAGTTTCTTATCCTATGCGGCACGGGAATACAGGAGTAACATGTAAATTGTTTACGTATCATCAACTTATTGGTGGATGTAAAAAGGGAAAGAGCACCACATCCGGATTGAAGGTTTTCTCTACATACCATATACGCAGCTAAGTATTTCGATAAGGATTAGTAAAGATGATTTTTTTTTTGCACTATCATCATAGACTGTCACGCCCTAAGAGAGAAGGCCCAAGCCACATTTGGGCCTATTCTCCAAAATGACTAGTCAATGATATAATTGGAGCCCCATTGGAAACCATTATAAAGAGCAATAACTTTTCCTTCCCAACCAATGTGGGATCCCATACCTACGCTTATTATTCAGTATGAGGTATCACAATCTCCCCCCCTTAAATTTCCTCGTCTTGCCAGTCCATCGTAGGTGGCATGGCTCAAATCACATATTTTTTTGTTGGGATAAGTTCTAATACCATTTGTAAAGCCCCAAGGGTGACCCAAGCCACATCTGGGCCTATACTCCAAAAGGAATAATAAATGATACAACTGGAGCCCATTGAAACCATTATAAAGAGCAAGAATCTTTCATTCCTAAGCAATATGGGGATCCCATACACTATCTACCCTTATCACTCAATATGAAGTATTAGATAGACTCTATTATATGAACTTCAACAAAGCTAGTATTAAGCGAAGAATGTGTACAGTGCAAAAAAAAAAACCCAACAAAGAAAGTAGAAAGGAAAAAATATATAGGCAAACTAACATCCATCATTTTAGCAAAAAATGTGCCATCAATTGACCTCTCTCTCTCTCTCTCTCAAGATTTTGAACAACAAAAACCAACCTCCCAACAAGAACCACTTTTGGTACTCTGTAATATCTTAACTTCATGCCCAATTTCATTTTCTTTGATATACAGGTCAGAAATAAAATAGATTTTATAGCATTTGGACTCCAAAATTTGGAAAGAGCTCCCTCCAGGTCTAAAGTTCAAACCCTTGAGTGCAAACAATTTCTAAGGACCATCGGATTGGGAGAATTTTCCCTTGAAAAATGAGATGCGCTTGCGGGAAACTCCTTGCGGAGGGTCCATACATGCCTGTGATTAGTCAGGACTTTGTTCCCAAACAACCAGTGCCAATAAAAAAAATGTAAAAATTTGTTGCTCCCTCCGGAGACAATATTTCAATAAAGAATAATTGATGCATTTTCAAACATTTCTCCCATTTTCTTACTCAAGTACCCCTAAAAAGGGATAAACAGAACGAAAGAAAAAAAAATGAGTGAAAAACGAGAAAACCAGAACAAGATGCTTAAAGAAGCAAGTAGCATATAGAAAAGCCATTGTGTACCAATCAAGCTTGTTCAGATATGCATGAACATAAGAAATGGCAGCATCAACAAGTTGTGCTACCAAAATGCACTAGCTTGGTATCCGCCACTCATCATAATAGCAGGGGTGAAGCTAAATGTTATGAAGGCAAAAGACAGTGTTTCTGAACTGTAAGAACAGTATGAGGGGTAAAATGAGAGGGGCCAGGTTAACCTATAACAAAAAGGGGCCCAGATCTACTGTCCCCGTCCTCCATACCAGGGAAGGCAGGGAAAGAGAGTAGGTTATAGTTGCCGCTAGTGCGGACTCAAGGTACTGAAGGCAAGACTAAAGCCAAATAAGATGCACATGAGAAAGGTTTAATATCTCATGCCTTACCTGATAGTTGAACCAAACAGACTCTAATTACACTCTGAATTTTATTATTATTATTATTATTTTCTTTGCCAATCAAGTTGGAAGAATTCAATATACAAAAATAACAAACTAAGAACTACAGTTACCAGCAGTTACCAGGGACAAAACCATAATAAGGGGGGAGCATATATAATTTCAAATAAGATTTAAAATTTTTTTAACAATTAAATGTTCAAATTTTGGTACAAATGCATGTTTTTCTTGCACAGTATTATTTATTTCATAAATTCGTCATATAGCCCAAAGCATATGTAAAAGAAGTTTCGAGTCCAGATGTTAACAATTATACTAATTGAACTTAATCCTTGCTCAATAAAAAAAGTTAATTATCTAATGAATGGCTTAAATAGTGATGTCTAAAACTAATATAATTAACAAGTGCACAAAGAAAGAAAAAACGTCAAACTCGATAATTGTTTTTATGGGAAATCAAGAAGTTTAATTCATAACATAATAGGTATAGCCAAGCACACAGGACATATACATGAGTAATGTCTAACTAGGATTTACAACCGAAATATGAAACTCATGGACATTTAGCCTGATTTATTGCCCAGGCCAAGAGGAAAACTTGATTATACATGTACAAAAAACTCAATCTTAAGAAAACGAGACATTTAATTACAAAATTTACAAATTACAAGAACCCAAATTCAATTATACTTTTTAAATAAGCATAAAATTCAAGCAAATGCATGCAATAACAAAAAATATAAATAAAAAAAAATCTAATCTTATAATTTTTTTCGTCTTTAAATTTTATTTTTTTCAATTTATAGAAATCTGAAATATAAAAAACAAAACTAGATTCCAAAATATAAAAAAAATAAAAACAAAACTAAAGTTCTTCTTTATATTCTATTTTTTTAAAATTATAAAAATTCAAATATTTGAAGAAAATTGTAGAATCCTTGGGGGACCTGGCCTCCCAGTGGTTTCGTCACTGACTGCTGCAGAGCTCACCTGCATTTCCCAATTTAAGCAACATGTTTCTAAACATTAAGTCATTAATAGTCTAGGGTTAAAAAATTTAAGCCAATTATTAGAAGATATTGTCATTTCTAAAATCAGCAAAAAATCAATAATTGTCTGCCAATGCTGCATATCTATATTGAGCAATGTTTTGAATACCGTACCGGATGCCGTACCGGTCAAGGCACTGGAACGAAATATTTCGGTACCGGTGCCGTTTCGTGTACCGTTTCGGGATAGTCGATATATAAATAAATTATATATATAAATATATATATTAATTATATTTCAAAAGAATAATTTATATATAAATAAATTATACATAAATACATATATCTATATAAATTATAAATAGTTTAGTCTAAATTGGGGGTAAAAAAATAAATTTGTAGTTTGAAAAAATGAAAAAAAAAAAAAAAAAACGAAACCGAAATACCGGCCGGTACAGGCCGAAATCTCGGCCGGTACGGCCGGTATTTGAACCGGTACGAAATTACAGAATTTCTGTACCGGTCCGGTGGCCGGTACAGAATATACCGGCCGGTACGGTACGATTTTAAAAACACTGATATTGAGTCTTCTTCTTTTTAAAAGATTTCCTTACTTGTGATTGTTCAAGGATTTTCTAATCTGTGTAGGTTAAGCATGATTCAGGAGTCTTTGTATATATACCTTACTATACACAGATATTAGAGTTGTGTGCGTGTCTTGAGACAAGATTTCCTAGGATGATCCTTCTTCTCCTTTTTTCATCTTGTTAAATCAATACCCTTCCTCATACCAGGTTATGAAACAGATTAACGAATCAACAGTGAAAAAGCTCATAGTGATAAAATGGCATTGCAATCAACATACAATAAATTTTCTAGTGAAAAATAGTTGGCAAGCATGATTGGATGAACCGGGCATTCTTTGTTTACCACAGTGCTTTATTACCATGAATTAACTATAGTAAAATGTGAAACGCAAATAATAGACCAAACTCATACCTCGATCATGTGCAATATCCATGGTGTTCCAATAACCTGATTCCCACCAAAAAAACTTTGTGACATAGACCAGCATCAATGTGGTATTGACAAGCATAGAATCAGCCACTCTCCCATTCACTTCATACTGGTAAAGAGTTGGATATTAGAGAAAGAGAAAGAAAAAAAAAAAAAAAAAAAGGCAGAAGATTATGTACTCAAACATTTAGAACTTTGAAGCTAGGAAGTTTTCTGTGTCTGTGCGCAGCATGCTTGTGTATTTCAAAAATGAATGGCTCGTCTTGCAACAAAGAGATGCCTGTCAACTTTATTTATGTAATTGTCATAAAAAATGTTACTCGCTTGTTTGATGGAGGTTTTCTCTTAGGTCTTTCAATGGAGGAAAGAAACTCTGTTGTCAACATATTACATCTTCTGTATGCCAAAAATACTTTGTTGTATCATGGGGCAAACCAGACAAGTTGTATTGTCTACATGCTTTATTCTAACGCTTTGTAATAGTTTCCTGGTTGAGGGCTAATTTCGCTAAATTTGAGATGGTTCTAGTGGGTTAGAAGCTCACCATCTGCTCTAGTTTAATCAAGTAAATTCACAGCCAAGATGAGAGAGAGGCCTTGTGGAAAGCAGTAGTAGATTATAACTATGGATGCTCATGGGATGCAGGATGCGGGATGTTCTAATGAATAACAAGGGCCTCACATGATGGATTATGGAAGAATAACATCTGGATGACGGAAGCTTGTTACCCATAATAGATATGCAATTAGAGGCAATTCCAAGCTTCAATTTTGGTATGATTTAAGATGCAGAGATAGGGGGTTTTTTTTTTTTAAATAAGTAAAACTAACGTTTTATTTATAGAAGAGCACACCGGTAGTATACAACGAACATGCCTATAATTACATCTAAGCACTAGTGAGAGATACAAGCAAATCATGAAGATTGTCCATATTACAAATAATGGCCGAAGCCCAAGAGAGTAAAGTATTGTAAAAAAGAACGCTCCATGTCTTCAAATCACCTCTTGTTTCTCTCCAGCCACAAGCACCACATAATGCAATGAGAGATCATTCTCCACACATCAGCGATGTGGGCATTTCCCTTAATTCCTGTCCAGCAGCTCAGAATATCTCTAACTCTTCCAGGCATAACCCATGCCACCCCGGTCCAAAGATCTCATTCCATAAACACCAGGCCACCTCACAATGTAACAAAAGATGATCTACCCTTTCCCCATCTCTCTTGCACATAAAGCACCAATATGAAATGATGAGACCATGTTTTCTCAAATTATCAGAGGTGAGAATCCGCCCAAGAAATGCAGTCCATACAAAGAAAGCAATCTTCGGAGGTACCTTGCACTTCCAGATAGCCTTCCAAGGAAAGCTATAATCATTAGAAAATCCCAAGAGAGCCTTATAGAAGGAGCGCACCGAGAATTTTTTTATTTTCACTCGGATTCCAAATCATACCATCCTCCATCTCATTGCCAATCGACTTTGCGTACAACAAGTCAAAGAAATCAGCAAAAATATCCAACTCCCAATCTTGAGCCGCTCTCGAAAAACTCACATCCTAATACACCATTAGATGATACCAAAATCAGCCACAACAGCCTCTTTGTCACAAGAAATTTGGTAGAGCATAGAAAACACCTGCTTTAGAGCCCTTTCACTGAACCAGAAATCATGCAAAAAATAAACACTATTACCTCTTCCAATTGCAAATCTGAAAAACTGGGAGAATATTCCTCATCCAGCTCTTATGTTTTTCCACAATCCCATGCCATGTGTCCCCATAACTTCATTAGAAAATTAACCCCCCCGAATACTCCCATACATAGAATCTATGACTTCTCTCCATAAGCCCTCCCCTTCCCTACGATATCTCCACAACCATTTCCCCAAAAGTGCTTTGTTAAAAACCCTTACATTACGCACCCCCAACCCACCACATGGTATTGGTGAGGAAATTTTATTCTAACTAGCAAGATGGAACTCGTTTGGTTACACAATTCAGATGAGAGGAGATGAGATATTTTGTTAAAAGTTGAATAAAATATTATTATAATAGAATTTTTTAATATTAGTTTTGTTTTGGGATTTGAAAAAGTTGAATTGTTTATTATATTTTGTGCGGGAATTTTGTGAAAGTTGTAATGATTATATGAGATGAGATAGTTTAGGTTTGAGTATCCAAACCAGCCTTAGTTTCCTCCCCAATGCCTCCCCAAAGAAAGTTACAAATTGGGATTCTTGATACGAGAGGCCACACTTGTAGGTAGCAAAAATAGGGATAGAAAATAAGTAGGGAGGTTAGATAAAGTGCTCTTGATGAGAGTTAATCTGCCACCCTAGGACACATATATCTATTTCCACCTAGCCAATCTTCTTTCGATTTTTTCTAACACACCATCCCAAATAGATTTTGTCTTGAAACCAGCCCCCATCGGAAGACCGAGGTATTTCAAGGGCAGCGAAGTAATTTTACAATCCAAGATATTCGCCAAGACCTGAAAAGTATTCACCCCACCCACGGGAACCATTTCAAACTTCAAGAGATTTACCTTTAGGCCTGAAACCGCTTCAAGCAAAGTAATACAGCCCTCAACAGCATATGATCACTGTCTGGCTCACAAAAAAATAGCGCATCATCAGCAAATAGAATGTGAGACATAATAACACCTCCCACCAAAAATCCAGCAAGAATCCATTAATAGCCACTCTCAACATACGACTCAATGCTTCCATAACAATAACAAACAGCAAAGGGTAGAGGGGATCCCCTTGTCTTAATCCCCTAAAGCTGTTAAAGAATCCTTCTGGTGCTCCATTCACCAAAACCGAATAACGAACTGTAGTTATACAATGCCTAATCCATGAAATCCATGAAATCCATCTATCTCCAAAACCAAACCTCCCAAGTAAATAACACAAAAAAAAAATCTCAATTAACATGGTCATAAGCCTTCTCCATGTCTAGCTTGCACAAGAGCTAGTGATAATGCTATGATCCCTCAATTTCATCTTGGTTTCTTGCAAATAAACAATATCCAACTTCCATTGACGTAAAAGATTCTTCACCTACATATGCTTATTGGGATCATTAAGACCTTGAATGTTGCAAGAAAGAATTCTAGGCTTCATGGGGAGAAATAGACTTTCCCTTGGATCTTCCTTTGTTAGTACCCACCCTCCCTTCCGTCATAATTGATTGAACAAGTGAGACGCTTCAACTCCCACTTTTTCCTAGAAGCAGATTTAGGGGATTGAAACCGACTCTCCTCAATGGAGATAAGTTATGCCCTGAATTGCTCCTCGAACCCATCACAAGAAATCCCTTCACTTTCTAAGTCACCAAATCTAATAGTGACCCTCCTGTTGGAAGCAAGGGAGACAAGGTCCATAACAACTCTGAGTCCACCTGGGCCTCCTTATACACCAACTGAAGTGTATAATTCACGTACTCCGACTTAGACTAGAAATCAAGAGGCATTGACTTCTCCTCACCTATCCCCATGCCACACACTACCCCCGCTACCGTCCCTTGGACTGGTTGAAGCTACCAGAGGCCTTCGCATCTCCGCTGGTCAGAAAAAGGTGAGATCCATTTCTGGATCAGTTGTCGGCAACTCCACGAACACCTTCTGAGCCACCATCGATGATTCCTTGGCCACACGCGATCCCAATGGGTTGATTGGTTCATGAACCATGGTCCTCAACGCCTCTGCTTCTTCGCCACCTTCTCGAAGGTCCTCTATCGCTGTTGATGAGCTCCTCTGTCCGATGGGTCACTTGCAGGTCAGATGGGTACCTTGGCACCTTCTCCGACGAGGTTGACTAACTCCCGCTGGTACGCCGGTAGAAGGCCTAGTCTCTCCACCCTCCCTGACTCTCCACACAAGCTGGGTTCTAGCCCTAAACTTTTCTCTATTTTGCCCCACTTTTTGAAGCCCAACCAAACGGCCCATTTGATTTGGACGTAGCCCACCTCTTTTGCTTGCCCTAACGGACAGCCCATTTGCTTAGAGCCTAGCCTAGCCTCCTTTAGTTGCCCTCCTATTACATCACATGAAGTATACAAACAGCATACACCTAGTTACAAGTTAGGAGCTAGAAAGTGATACAAGAAAATCATGTAAGCTGGCTCCATTAAAAACACAGGTTAAAGCCCAAAGAAAGAAAGTATGGAAGAGGAAACTTCTAACCTCGTCCAGAGAAAGTTCTTTATCTTCAAAGTTTCGACCATTCCTTTCAATCCAAATACACCACATGATACATAAAAGAATCATTCTTCATACATCCGCAATAAGGGAATTTCCCCAACTCCTTTGCCAATAGGCAAACAAATAAACAATCCTTAGGCATCACCCATGCAATACTAGTTCTATTAAAAATCTCCACCCATAACATCCTTGCCATCTCACAATGAAGTAAAAGATGATCTACCGACTCCCCACTCTTCTTTACATTTATAGCACCAATCCATCACAACGAGTCCACACTTTCTCAAATTGTCCATAGTCAATATTTTCCCAAGAGATGCAGTCCAACCAAAGAAAGGAATCTTAGGCAGCACCTTACTAGTCCAAATGCACTTCCAAGGAAATGAATATAATTTTGACATGACAAAACCTTGTACAATGATCGTACAGTAAACTTCCTACTCCCTTTATCCATCCACAGCATCATGTCCACCTCATTACTACCAAAATTCAAATTATACAATAAACTGAAAAAAAATCATAAATAACTCCTATTTCCTAATCATGAGCAGCTCTAAGAAAACGAACATTCCAGTGTAAGGATCCAGTAGAGCTATCCAATAGCTCTGACACCAATGCCTCTTGATCAAGAGCTAACCAAAAAAGGGAAAGAAACATAGTCTTGAGAGCTGAATTACTAAACCAAAATCTGACCCCGAATCGATTGCCAATCGCAAAATTAATAAAACAAGCAAAGACCTCCCATCCATTTCTAATATTCTTCCACCAGCCTACACCATGCGCAACTCTTACTTCATTGGAACACCCCTCTGCAAGCTCCCGTACTTCAACTCAATAGCAGCCTTCCATAAAGACTCCCCTTCCTAATGCTACCTCCATAACCATTTCCCAAGAAGTGCCTTATTAAAAATTCTCATATTTCGAACCCCCAACCATCCACTAGAAATTGGAGTGCTTACCTTATTCCACTTATCCAAGTGGAACTTAGTCTCCTCTGCACTTCCTCCCCACAAAAAAGCTTGAAAAACTTGCTCAATTTGATTAGCCACACTAGCCGGCAATGGAAAAAGAGATAAAAAGTAAGTGGGAAAATTAGAGTGTACTCTTGATTAGCGTGGTTCTTCCCCCTTTTGACAAGTAATACCTTTTCCATCCTACCAATCTCATCTAGATTTTCTCCACAACCCCATCCCAAATAGCCTTGACCTTGAAAGAGGCCCCAAGAGGAAGACCCAGATATTTCATTGGCAATGAAGCTACCATGTAGCCCAAAATACTTGCCAAACTTCTAATGTTCCTTACTTCGCCCACTAGCACCATCTCAGACTTCCCTTAGTTCACCTTTAGACGAGAGACAGCTTCAAAACAAATCAAAAGATCCTTTATTGCCTGAATATGATCCAGATCCATATCACAAAATAGTAATGTGTCATCTGCAGAAAGAAGATGGGAAACATTGATAAAACCATGGTTAGTGCTTCCCACCGAGAAACCAGATAGAAATCCCGCAAGCCTCCAACATCCGACTAAGCACACCCATAATGATCACAAAGAGAATAGGGGAACCAGGTCCCCTTGTCTCAAACCACGCAAGCTGTTATAAATCCAACTGGGGTACCATTTACCAATACAAAGAACCGAACAGTGTTGGCACAATGCTTGATCCACATACAACACCTCTCCCCAAAACTACACCTCTCAAGTAAAATAGAAAATCCCAATTCACATGGTCATAAGCCTTCCATATCCAACTTACATAGAGTGGCCGGCATTCCTATTCGCAATCTACTCTCCAAACATTCATTTGCAATAAGTACCGAATCAAGAATTTTCCACCCCTTAACAAGGGAATTTTGAGGTTTCGAGATTATCTACCTCGACAACTGACACCCCACCTTAGTAATAAGTGCTAAGAATGTCATATTGAGGCTTTTCTCAAACTTTCTATAAGAAAAGAATTCATGAAAAACACTCATGACATCCCCCTTCTTACCACATGGTGCACCTCACCCTCCTCAAATGGTCTTTCCAACTAATTTGCACTCGAAATATCAGTAGTCTCAAAAACTAAACAATCAAGGTTTGGCCTCCATGTATGTTGTTCCAGAAGAAGTGTCTCATAATAGAGAACAACATGGTCCTTGATTTCAATTTGGTCATTAAGAACAAGACCTTCATAATGGAGCATCTCAATGGTATTGTTCCTACAATGAGAATTGGCCACCCAATGAAAAAACTTTGCACAACGATCTCCTTCTTTCAACCAAAGATCCCGAGATTTTTGCCTCAACGAAATCTCCTCCATCAAAATCAACTTTTCAAGTTCAATAGCAACAGAACTTTTCCTACTCGACTCCTCCATCAAATCAGAATATTTCTTGATAATCAATTCCTTTAGATAGCCTCCATAGACTTTTTAAATTCATTATTTCCTGTATCTAGATAGGTGACTCTCTTGTACACATCTTGTGTATCTGGGTGTGCATTCTGAGTGTTTTTAATGAAGTTTTCTTCCTCTGGAAAAATAAAAAAATAAAAAGTAAAAAAATCAGTCTATCATAGTGTTGTTAATGTGGCTTCTTAGTGTTGGCAAGCTGAATTCAAATATGCTTTTAAGGGCTCGTTCGGACACTTATCTTAGAATTCTGTGAATAGTAGTAAATGGTTTGAGTTAAGATGTTTTATTGGGTTTTGGAAAATGAGAGAGAAAAGGTTGAATAAGAATATTATAAAGTTAAAAAATTGTTTGAATATAATTTTTTAATATTATTTTTATTTTGAAGTTCGAAAAAGTTGTACTGATTTTTGTGTTTTGTGTTGAAGTTTGTAAAAGTTGTATTGATTTTCGTGTTTGGATAATGATCAGGCAATGATTAGATGAAAAAATTGAGGATTTGAAATTGAAAAGTGTTTTGTGTTAAAGTGATATTTGGGAATCTCAGTGTCTTTGTTTTTAAGAAACCTTTATTTCTATAAACGCACTGAAGCAATACTTAAACATCAAACTACCTAGTAGTCAAATATATTAACCAACAAAATGCCAACATTTATATCTCTCATATCTTACCACTTACATAACAAAAGTGACATCTTCGATATACACACAGTTGGAATATTACCTGTTTTATGCAATATGTCACAGCAAGAACTGCCCAAGACATCATCCCAAATCTGCAGTTTGTGAAAACTTTTATATCAAAATGTTTACCAATTCGAGGATATAGCTCCATGCCCTGCAAGAATCGAAGGAGATTATAGACTGACCTAGACTGACAAATCCATTGTTGTCACAGGTAAATCTTGTAATGATAACTAGACATTGGAGTAGTTTTAATTGCTCAGACAAGTAAAAACTGGTGCTTGTCAAAAGAATAGTTTACAGCATAATCCACTGGTGCTTGTCAAAAGAATAGTTTACAGCATAATCCAAGTCCAATAGGATCATAAAGAATGGAAGATTTTGCCATCTCACTAAATCATTAGATAGGGGGAAAAAAGAAGCTGATGGCAAAAGTACAAGAGATGGTACTAATGAATTTACAAGTTACGAGTTTAGCAGAGTTTCTGGGTTATTCATCTCGCTCAAAACTCAAGCTGCAAATTGGGAATTGAGCCTTTCAACATTTCATATTTACATCTGATTATAAGTTGATTTTTTTCTATAAGTGGTTATATAAGTTGATTTTTGATACAGTGATCTTGATAGGGACATGAAACGCTGTGGAAAACATCATCAAAACAAAGAGCGATGCTAAACAACAACACATACAAAGTCACACTGAGGCAATATGTGTAAAGTGATGTATTATTGCACTCATAGAACTAAAAAGATTCTTGAAAGATGCAGAAATACCTTTGTTAAAATTGTCTTAAAAAATTTCATGTCAAAAGCAGACTACAATATTCATTAGATAAGCATGCCTCTTAAATCATTAGTCATAAATTAGAGTTAAAAGATAAGAATGATCAGAATATCATAGATATTTCAAGACACTCACCCAGTAGAAATCAATTATTATGTTCCCAGATGAACCAGAATCGGTGGAAGATGGCGCAACATGACCCTTGTATACACAAACCATTAGTGATGGAAACATAAACTTACATTCTATAAATTGCAAATATTTGTACTGCAAAGTTCAATCCTCACTTTTATGTACAAGAAAATACAGAAGATAAAGCTTCCAAAAATGAGTGCTGAAAATATTTCTCCCAGATGATCATAAACCAGCGAGGGGTTGAATATCCCAAACCTGAAGAATGAACATTGAAAAAATGAAATGCCCTAGGAATTTAATTGCATTTATGTAAATCAAAAACAAAAGCATAGTGATATATGTAGCTCAAAAGAAAAGAAAACTACAAGGCATGTCAATAGAGAGAATAATGAGTGCATTACAGCACAAGTAAACCTATACTTCAGTGAGTTCCAGACAACGATACCAAGCGGAACATGAAATTAAGGTTGATATATGAAAAAGAAATATGCAAACAATAATTTCTAAGTTCATACTCCTGCTAGTAATGGCATGTTTTCAAAGATCAATATATTTAGCAAGTCATACCTGATCTGATAAGTTTTATAAACAATGGGGGAAAAATAAAAGACTAAGAAATACACGGGGGGCATGCATCAAATACCCACAGAGAGAGAAAGAGAAGAGAGAAAGAAAACCCTGGAAATAAAGATAGAGAGACAGATTAGCTGCCATCCAATGGTATAGCACATTACGAAAATAAAGTATTGAGCTCCTCAACAGTCCTATCTGCCGTCTTTCGAACTTCTGTAATTTCTTTCCTACCATATGCACCAAATCAAACAAATAGGGATAATTTTCTCCAAAGTCTCATTACGATGGTTACCAACCCACCCATTCCAACATGCTAATAACTCCATTCAACAAGGCATCACCCAACTAAGCCCATATTGCCCAAAAGACCTGCCATAATGGGCAAACTACCACACAATGTAGTAGAAATTTATCCATAGATCTCCCATTTCTCTTGTAGTACATATTCAGCAATTTGACTCGTGATATTTTAACGCCAATTCAGCATTTCATCATTGCTATCATATAACAGAAAAACCAATAAGACAGTGATACAACCAATTTTCTCCAGTTGGTAGGTAGTTCATCAACCCACAACCTAGCCCACCACTTCCTTAGCATGATGCAATTTGAAAAAGAAAAAAGAAAAAAAGAAAACACTGATATCACAAGTGCATCAATCATTTAAAATATTATTCAAACGGTTAGATGAATTTATATGCTGCCCATAATGATCGCCAAAAGCAATATCTCTGCACATCCCACAGAAATTAGAAAATAATGACGCAAATAGCTGCAGCTGAAAGAGGATTCACAACCCTTTGAAGGAAAAAACCACGTTGGCAAGCATAAACACTTTATTTGATTGAGAAAGTCCTTACCACCAAATACCAAGATAAGAAACCAAAGTCACTACATATGCAGCCATCCCATTTGCCTGCAACATGCATGATATAAGATAAGAAATAGGTAGTTTTTACATTGAACAACTTTGCAACATATATGCAAGTAGCTGGAATCCACAACTTCATGGAGCACTGGAAAATTCAAAGTAACAAAACATCTTTCAAATTGATAATTTACCAAGTTTAAAAGTTCAGATGTGGAGATAGTAAGAAATCACTATGGGAAATACAACATTCACTATCGAGTACCTTGTAAACAGGCCGATTTCCTGCTGGAGATACTGGGCCCTCGACCCTTTTACCAGGTAAAAGAAGTTGAAGCACAGCCTCAAAAGCAGCATAACAAGCAATAATTTTCCAAGCAGTAGCCGTGGGTCTCGGCCATATATCTATAAATCCTTTAAGCCCGTGCTGCTTCAAGTAATCGAAAGTTTGGGAAACAGACCCATCAGCATGTACCATTGTATACCATCTGAACAAAGTATCAAATTCTGATGTCAATACCCACTTACAATAAACCAGTTTTATATGAATGAAGCAGAACTTGTTAACCGGCAGACACTCATTGATAAGGTGCTCTAAAAATTCAACTTGTACTTTAATTGAGAATAAGACATCACCCAAAGCTTCACCCTTGACAACTTTTGTTTCTCTGCTCTGGACTCTTTTTTATTATTATATTTAGAGTCTGTCCATTTTGTATTGGTGTTTGTTAGTTCAGGGACATGTCCGGATTTCAATAATTGACCTGAGTGCCAGTCTATATTGGTGATTATCAAGCTGACCATGAACATCTTTCAGTTTCCCATTTTCTTTTCTATAAAAATATTTGAAAATAAATGAATTTTCGGAAAACCTCTTGAACCAAGTGTTAACCTAAAAAAAAAAAGTTATTTAAAACATGAGAATATCTAATCCAATCAAATGGCTCATTTAATTTTCCTTTTAGTTTCTGGTACATTTAGTTGGTGTTATAAGTAGTGATTTGTCTACAAGATAACACTGCAGAGTAGTGCCTGTGTATTTTAAGTGTGATTTGTCCATGAAGGCTTTCTGGGCAGAAAACAACACCTATATTGCTCGATGTTGCTAAAACATACCGGGGAAATACGTGACTTTATCACCATACGAGAAGCAAGAACTGGAACTGGAACTGGGTAGAGAGCTTTTGTGGAAAGCTGGGCAGGTGGTGGAACTTTTTGAATACTCTATAGGCTCTAGGATCTTCAAGAGGACCAATGAACTGATCGAACTGGCCGGAACCAACTGGTTTCGACCGGAGTTTTACTGGGTTGGCCAATCCTTAACCCTCTTTCTCCAAAAACCAACATTGTCCGCTAGAGTCTTGGTTTTAGGGTCTCAATTTGCGCAGATAAAACCAAACGGAACATTTAACAGATATAAGATATAAATAGGTATGGGCTTAGCAATTTTCATGTAGAGAACCACATCCATCGTAATTGAAGAAAACTACAGCAAGAATGTCCTCAATGAAAGATTGAATTTCAAGTAGTTTTAGAAACTTTTATTAAAAGATTTAATTTCAAGCAATTTTAGAAATTTTTATCAAAAGATAAATAATAATAATAATAATAATAATAACAACACTAGAGGCCCCTCAAAGTTGTGACACTCAAATCTGTATATTAGTTTAGAGGATGGAAGTTTGCGTAACAATCGAAGGGATGATGCGATCATATATACTGAGATGATTGTTGATTCTTTGTATAAGGCTAAGAGCTAAGTAACCGTATTCATACCCTTCTTGCTATATATGCAAACAATATGCCAATTTTGCAGAGGATTAATGAGATTTAGATGCAACAACATCGTCCCCTCTCTCCAAATATGATAACATCGCACCCCCATTACACATAACAGTAATTTTTCACTTCTCAGGAAGATTGTCATTATCGAGAAACAAACACAAATCGAATGCGAATTAATAGGGAGACAAATATAGGGGAGTGCTTACAGTAGAACAACAAAAGGAGGGCACAGAGAGAGCAACGACAGCATGGAAAAGTATGTCACCAGCGGCGAATGTACCGTCTTAGACTCTCCCATTTTCTCTCTCTTTCTCGCTCTATCTCTCTATCTCTCTCTAAATCTCCGACTGTTTCTGCTTGACTGACTTCAGTACATAGAGGCGTCCCCTGCTGTGCATGAGATGCGATTGAAGGGCATTTTCTTCATTTCCAATTAGGCCCCTCTCATTTGCTCGGAATTGCGGAGATTTCTCCACGTGAGCTGACAGTGTGTGATCCTTTTTTTTTTTTTTTTTTAATTATTATTATTATTATTATTATTATTATTATTATTATTATTATTAAGAAAACAGGAAACTTTCCATTCATTTAAATGATAGTTACAAGAGCTTAATCCAAGACATACAGAGACTGGCTCTATCCTTAGACAACATGATTCAAAGACATACGAGCAATACAATTGGAGATTTCCTCTAGTTCAATGCATTCCCCTTCAATAGTGAGAGCATTCTTGGCTAGGCAATGGGCCAATTGGTTTGATGACCTGCTAGTATGATTCATTGCCTAACTTTCGAAATTTTGTAGAATTGTTTGCACATCTGAGATGATCAAGCCTGCTTGGCCCCCGTGTTGACCTATCTCATTTATCTCTTTCACCACGTTTAGTGCATCCCTCTCTAGAATGATTTGTCTCAAGCCAATCTCTTGCCCTAGCAGCACAGCATGTCGAGCTGCATAAGCTTCTACTAGGTGAGGCTCCGAGAAGCTTATGCAGATGACACATTTCTTTTGATCAATGCCCACCCTGCATTTCTTTTTATCAATAGCTGCATCCCAGTTTATTTTGTAGTGTTAGTTTGGAGGGGCTTTCCGTTGGTTCATTGGTTCTGCACAACTGACTTGGCTTCTTGTTGAGACTGAAGTGTTGTTTTGGAGTAGTCGTAGGTACTGTAACTTTTGCCTTGTTTGCTTTAGAATGGTTAAAGGGCTGGTGAATTCTTTCTGAAATACCACCTCATTCCTTCTCTTCCACAGTCTCCATGCCACCACTGTCATCTCAATAAGTATATTATCATTCATTTCCTCCAGCAGGTTGATCACTAGTTCTCTGAAGGATTGGTTTTGAAGGCTCCTCTTCTGCAGTTTCTTATAACACAAACCCCACACATCTCTCACTGATTCGCATTCCCAAATGGCATGTTCAATGCTTTCAACTTGATGTAGGTAGATTGGACAGTTAGGCTCTTTAACTATTCTCTTTCTGAACAGGTTTTGCTTAGTTGGTAGGATGTTGTTGCAGGCCTTCCATGTGAAAAGTTTTTTGAATTTGGCATAGCTAGACTCCACAACTTACCCCATTTCTCTTTTACCTTTTCACAGCTGGATTGTCCCTTGTTTCTCTGTTGAATGTCATTTTGCATGTGGTAGGCACTTCTGACAGTAAATATTCCATTGTTTGTGCCTCTCCATATTATCCTGTCAGGGTTGTTGCATATGCTTATAGGGATTTTCTGAATGGATGATGCTTCCTCTTCAGAGAAGATGTCTTTGATCAATTGTACATTCCATGCTTTTGTGTCTTGGTCTATTAATTCAGTTACCTTAGCCTCTAGATCGAGTCTAGAAACCCCAGATTGTATTTTGAAAGATGTTGGAACTAATAGCATCCCTTCTTCAATTAATGGCTTGGCTGCCATGATGCTCTTCCATATGAGGGAAGGGTTTTTTCCTTGCTTTGCCTATAGGAACTCACCATCTCGGAAATACTTTGTGGAGATGACTTTTACAACCAATGATTGAGGATTTTGGAGTAATCTCTAGCCAAATAATTTGTCCCATGAATACCAGTGGATCTTCTTTTCTTTAGCCTTCTGTCTCCACCAATACTGCTACATAATGCGATTGAGTTCCATCAGAATGTTCTTTGGGATCTTGAAGACTCCCATGCAGTAGGATGGTATAGCTTGGATCACTACTTTTATTAGTATTTCTTTTCCAGCTTGAGTTAGGGATTTAGTTTTCCAGTTACTAATTCTGCTCCTTGCCATGTCCAAGATGTTTTTGAACCCCTTTGATCTAGATCTTCCAATGAGAGCTAGCTGGCCTAAATACTTTTCATAGGGCTGAGTGGCTTGGATACAATCCCTTTCGCTTCTTGGTTTGTGTTTTTGCTAAAATAGATAGAAGTCTTATCTTTGTTTAACCTCTGACCTAAAGCATTCTCATATACTTCTAGGAGGTGGATTAATCTACTCCACTCTAGGGAGTTAGCCTTGCAGAAGAGCAGGCTGTCATCAGCAAAGAGGAGGTGGCTTATATGCAACTGATTTCAAGCTAGAGGGACTCCTGTTAGTGTCCCAGATGTTTCAGCTACTTGTAACATGCAAATAGGGCTTCAGCACAGAGGATAAATAGGGAGGGTGATATTGGATCACCTTACCTAATGCCACGAGTAGGAGTGAAAGCTTTCTAAGGCATACAATTGATAAGAATGGCATAGGATACAGTTGAGATGCACCTCATTATGACCTCAATCCACTTATGAGAAAACTCCATTTTCCTCATTACTGCTACCAAGAAAACTCATTCTATTCTATCATATGCCTTGCTCATGTCTAGTTTCAAAACCATGTACCCTTCCCTCCCTCTTAATCTTCCTTGCATGGTGTGAAGTGCCTCGAATGCAACTATAACATTATCAGTAATCAACCTTCTCGAGACAAAGGCACTTTGGGATGGTGATATGACATGAGGAAGGATCTTTTTTAGCCTATTGGCTAGGACTTTTGCGAGGATTTTGTAGCTTACATTGCACAGTGAGATAGGTCTATATTCAGTGACTTTGGTTGGATTTTTTATCTTAGGAATTAAGGCAATATAGGTGGCATTGAAATCACCAAGCCATGAATTTGTTTGGAAGGCTTCTTGGACTGCAGCACATACTTTTGGTCCTACTATTGTCCAATGGGTCTGGTCGAAAATGGCAAGGAAGCCATCGGGTCATGGAGACCCTAGGCCATTCATACTGAAGACTGCCTCTTCAATCTCAAAATTTTTGATTTTCTTGGTTAATGAGTTGTTCATGTCATCAGTAATGGTTGTTTTTGTGTGCTTGATGTAGTCCTCAATTCTACTTGGCTCTAATGAAGTGAAGAGGTGCTGAAATAAGTCTTGAAACAACTGGCCTATTCCTTATGGTGTAGAGGCTTGTTTTCCACTCTCGTCTGAAACTTTCTTTATAGAGTTGTTTCTTTTCCTTTGGCTTGCACACTTGTGGAAGAAACTTGTATTTCTATCACCCTTTTGCAACCATTGTTGCTTTGCCCTCTGTTTCCATCTTATATCCTCCTCTTCAAGTAGGCAGTCCACCTCATTGTCTCATTGTCCTCCCACTCATTTGAATCCTGAAGCAGCTTTAGCTGGTTGAGTTTTTCAAATATGATCCATTTTTGGTTCTAAAAGGATTTCTTATTCCAGATCAACAGGTGATGCTTGCACCTCTCTAGTCCTTGTGTAACTTCTTTGATACTCAACAGGTGAGTGGCTGATGCAGTCCAGGCTTTTGTTATGAGCTCCTTATATTCTTCTCTTCTGTCCCATTTGGATTCATACCTGAAAGGTCTTGCTTTAGATCTATACCCCTACTTATTACCATATTGTAACACAATTGGACTATGGTCAGAGCTTTGGGCTGCCAGAAAGGCGACATAAGAGTTTTCATATAGTCTGAACCAATTTGGGTTTCCAAAGGCTCTATCTAGTTTTTCTTTGGTAAAGAACCTCCCCTCCCTTCTGTTACTCCAAGTAAAATAATTACCCCGAAATTGTATCTCACTCATGTCACATGCCTCGACTGCTTCTCTGAATGATTCCATCTACCTATATGGTCTTGCTGCTGCCCCTTTCTTCGTATAATGATGCAAAATTTTGTTAAAGTCCCCTATGCAGATCCAAGCTATATCATCTTTTGGTTTCAAAGCTCTTAAAAGCTCCCAACTGCCATTTCTTTTTTAGGTTTCAGGGTTGCCATAGAACCCAGTGAGGAGGACTATAAATCCTGATTCTGGTAACTTAACTGAAATTGAGACGTGGTTTCTGGTGTAAGTTTCTAAAACCACATCCTTGTTATCTTTCCATAGGAAGGCCAACCCTCCACTATAGCCCTTGCTAGCCACCACAAAACTTTGCTGAAACCCGATTTGTTTCTTGATATGTTCCACTCTATTTCTACTACACTTTGTTTCCATGAGGAAGACAAAGTCCGGGACCTTTTCCCTCACCAAGAGGTGGAGCTCTTGCACTGTTTGGGGGTTCCCAAGCCTCGGACAATTCCAACTGATGCAATTCATGGTTGTAGGTGGGGCTGCTTGGTAGCCTCCACCTTTGAATTTGGATGGTAATACTTAGGGCATGAAGTATGGTGCCTTGGTTTCTTAGAATCATATTAGTTTGAGATATCTCCCAATGTTTTTTTTGAGGTTTTTTTTTTCTTTTTCCTTTGTTTGCTATCCCAGTAGGTTCATCTGAGTTGGTAGTGTGGGGTTCTCGAGCTTTCCTCTTCCAGCTGGATTGTCTAGTTTTGATTGTGCCTATGACAGGCGACTGTTTGGAAAGGAAAACCTATTCACTACTATTCATATTCTTGCTTGGAACTTTGAAATGGCCCTCTTCTACCACAAACTCTATATGTACAGGTTCATGTTCCATGTCATCCTAGGGACAGTTTTAAGAAGGGGACTTTTTTCCTTGTGGGTAGGGGAGTTGTACTATATTATTGGCCTCTTCAAGATTTAAAAAGTCAGCTTTGCCAACTATAACAGTATGGGCAAGTTTACCTGTCATGTAGCAGCTTTGACTTTCTACCTGAGTTGTTGGGCTTGCAGACACCTTTTGCATAGATCCATGCCTTATTGGTTCTAGGTTCACAGCTACTACTTTACTTTGTGCCATGGCTCTCTTTGCTATACTTTTTCTGGATCCTTTACCTACCCCCGCCTTGCCTGGTTGTTGCTGCCTTGGTTCTATGTTATTGGAGTTTGCTCTGCCTCTATAGTGCCATTGACGAGGACCTGGTTGGAGCAGCTCTTAACCAAGACCCGTATTGAGCAGGAAGTTCAGTCTGAGGCTAATTTCCAAGCTTTTGGTTTTGGCATCATCTCCCCTTGGATGTTTGATGGTTCCAAATCTGAAACAAAAGGTCTGTCGCCTCTTGTATTTGAAGGCTATCGATGTTTGTCTTTCACCTATTTGGAGCCACCTTCCTCTAGCCAGAGGTTTGGTAATGTCCACCTCTACTTGCACCCTTAAGTATCTGCCCCAGCTCTTCCCTTCTTTATCTACTTCGACCTTGAGTACCTTACCAATTGCAGCAGCTATTTTTTTCCATAGACTTCATTCATACCCGCAAAGGGGACATTATGTAGTTGAACCAAGAAGGGCTCATGAGAAAAGCTCACTTCATTTGTAGGGAGGGGTGCTATCAATGTCTTGGATAACTATGAGATTTCTGTCAAAGGTCCAGGGCCTTCCTTGGAGCACATTATCTTTGTCTTCTATCTTCGAGAACTCCATGATGAAACTATTGTTGCTTACTTCAGTGAAAGTGATGCCATCTTCCACTCTCCAGACCTGAGGCATAGTGGAACAGAATGCTTCTTTGTTAAAACTCTTTTTGTTGATAACCATTACTAGAAGGCAATTGGTTCCTCTTTGCACTGTTGCAAACATGTCATGTTCTAGGAGTTGAACTAGGCCTTCCTCTTTTTCAGTAAGATTTAGGCCTTTCCATAACTTTGAGAGATCCTTCTCTACCATTCTTTTACGTTGCAAACTAGATCATTACGTTGAAACTTAGAGAAGGAAACCGAAAAAACAAAAAAAGACTGGACTCTCAATCTGCACTGAGAGTAGGGGGGAGATCGGTCCGGTCCGGTCCGGTTCCGGGGGGTTTGATGGACCGGACCGGACCTATTCGGTCCAGGGATTCCCTACCCTGGACCGGACCGAATCTCAATGGAACCAGGCGGTCCGGTCCCATTCGGGACGGTCCGGTCCGGTCGGTCCAATCGGTCCGACCGGACTCCAAATGGGCCAATGGCCCAATTTTTTTCTTACATCAATTTCGGCCCAACAGTTAAAATCCACTAATAATTTATCTAATTTGAAGCCCAAAATACCAAAAAAATACTTAGAAAGAAAAATAAAAATAACCATTAAAAAAAATTATCTATATACAATAAATTTGAATAAAATATTTTACTACCAAATGAAGAAAAATTTCTATATACGTTCCAAACAATTTAAAGATCAATCAATTATAGTATATACTATTTAATATTTATCATATATCTAAAAAAGGAAAGAAAGCTCTTCTAACAAGAGAAAAATATAGTTACACTAATAGATAATAACTTAAATATATTAATTTAATATATAACTAATAGTATACTATAATTACTATTATATATATTAGTAATTTACTATATACTAAATTACTAATAGACTATTATACTAATATAGTAATACTATTAGTCTATTAATATATAGTAAATTAGTAATATTTATTAACTTATTTATTATAAGTTTATAAATTATAACTAATAACTAGATGTAAATATCATGTAATACTAATAACTAGTAGTCATTTATTAATATAGACGGTTAGTGATTTAGTCTTAGTCTTAGTAAGTTAGTATAAATATTATTATATTAGTATTATTGTATTAGTATAAAATTATATATATTAATAATTAGTATGATAAATATTAGCCTATTAGGTAAGATAAAAATTATAAATAATTATAGATTATATACAATTATAAATAATTATATACAATTATAAAAATTATAAATAATTATATATAATTATAATTATTATATAAATAATAAAATATATTAATATTCATTCGGTTCGGTTCGGTCCGGTCCGGGGCAAAACCCCCCTGAACCGGGACCGAACCGAAACCTGTCGGTCCAGAGAAAATAGGACCGAAACCGACCGGACATTCTACCGGTTCGGTTCGGTCCGGACCGAAACTGCCGGTCCGGTCGGTTTTGCCGGTCCGGACCGTCCGATACTCGCCCCTAACTGAGAGACAATTTCTTTGTATCAAGATACAAAGATACTCAACCTTACACTTGCTCTCTCTCAACTAGAGAGGAAAGAGAAGGACCATCTCCTAATTCATCATTTCAAAACTTGCCGAATGGGGGCAGTGTGTGATCTGATCTCTCTTTGCCAAAATCCTCAATATTTATTTTCAACAAGAGTAATAGTGTAATATTATGTATAATCATGTAGCGGCTAAGTATTATATAATCTTTTTAAAAAAGAATTAGATTTATTATTAAAAATAAATTTTTTCATAAAAATCTCGTATTTATTTATTTTTTTCAAAATGCTTATACGATAGTTACATAGTCACAATTATAAGTATATCTTAAAATAATGTCTTTACTTCACCTCTCAAATATATTATACCGTCAAATTTAAAAGTTAAAAAGCTTGTATAACATTTTCAATCTTAACTTTCTTTAAACAAAAATAAAACTTCTAAAAAATATATAGTTATTTATTTTAAATTCAAAATTATTTTTACAAGTTTTTTTTTTTTTTTTGTACTTTTAAATGAAATTTTGTTTTTATATTAATACTATAAAAATCAACCAAATTACACCTTCCATACATTAGAAGGCCGGATAATATAAACTTTTTAATTGAAATACATTAAATTGTGTGCATCCCATGTTTGAAACATATAAAAATAACCAAATGTCGATGGCTTGATTGGCATAATCTCTAGTCTCCAAAATGGAAATTTGGAGTTCGAAACCCCCATCTCCCAAATGTATCAAAAAAATATATAAAATAAAATAAAAATAAAAACAATAAGAAAAAGATTTGTTTGGCATGAAACTAGAAGATCCAAACTTGACCCAAATAGGCATGCCTAACGGAAGACTAATTAAGTTGAATTCATAAAAGCTTGGATTCACATACAATCTAAGTTCAACCCCTAAAAGCTTTTAAAGCTTATTTTCTTTACTTCACTTTCTTTAATTGCTTCCATCTAAATATAGAAAAGTGAAAGAAAGTCATAAAATGTTTAAACCCATTTTTTACTCTTTTCTCACATTACCAGGTAAGCAAACGTATTAAGAAGATTTTCTTCTTTATTAAGCATTTGGTATAAAAGATATTTGACTAAAAATAAATAAAAATTGCTCAAACTTGAAAGTCATCAACTAAAAATATCTATAAATAAATCTAAATCTCAGTCCCTTCTCCTTGAGTTAAGTCCTATTTTGCAACTTCAAACCCCACTTTAATTATTACCCAAGATAGTCACATATTAAGATAAATCAAGTCAAATACTCATTAAGAACTACCTTTATAAACATATAAGAAGATAGGTTTTAAATAATAAAATAACATTCATATTTAGTCATATTCATCACATTCATTCTCATTAATATGTATACATTATTTTCCCTAGACTTATCAAGGTCTCAATCATGCATTAACATTCAATCTCATTTATGCCTTTACAGAATTTATTTTGACCTCATGACCAGTACACATTGCTAACTACTGTGTTAG
Source organism: Carya illinoinensis (assembly GCF_018687715.1). Lineage (NCBI taxonomy): Eukaryota > Viridiplantae > Streptophyta > Magnoliopsida > Fagales > Juglandaceae > Carya > Carya illinoinensis. The sequence continues at coordinate 20,910,745 of NC_056752.1, forward strand.
GGTTAGTAACTCTTGTAGCCTAGGCACTTCCTAGACTATTAAGAAAAAACACAATCCTTGTGAGGACCCCGTCAGTGCAAGGGGACAGACCACCGATGGGCTTGAATGAAAAGATAGATGAGGGACACTCTATTGGTTTAGTGTAGAAAATAGTTGTGGGGGCTACAAAGTGCAGCTAGTCCAACATGTGGCCGAGCAAGCACCTTGTAGATAGCCTGGTAGATATGCCCAAGAGCAAGGTGGAGATGAGTGCCTCCCTCCCCCCTCCCTAAATGGTAGGTGAGCTAGAAAATTCATCTACTGTGTAGGCGAAAGCGAAGAGCTAAAGAGGCTAATGGCTCTAATGAGACAAGAGGTACTCATCTAAAGCGAGCAACGGTCTAGGACAGACCAAAACAGATATGAGAGCTTTTCCGAACAACACGAAAGATGCTTAGAAGAGTGGCAGTGTCGTATACAGAAGCCCACACATCACCTAAAGGGTAACATCCAAAGTGGGTTTGCTATAGAGATTACAACTCAAGAAGTTATATCATTGTAACCCAGAGGTATGACCCAATGCCACATGGAAGACCCTCATTCAAGGAAGAACTAAGGAGTTGACAAGTCGTAGGGAAGTGCAGACCATGCCCTGGCCATCTATCTTTGTCACCTTGCAATACGACAGTCGAGGCCAAAGAACTTCTATCCAAGTATACCTAGAGTCAGATATATGTTAGAAGGACATCTGACAATCACATCCTATAAAAAGGATTTGGATATGAGATCGAATCTCACTTTTAAGATCTTAAACACCTAGGACCTTGTGGAGCCGAATTCTTTATAGGAGGCAAGGAAGGAGCGGTGCAACAGAGTAGCGAACCCAACGTTGTGAGGTATGTTAGCTTGTAAGACAGGACTGGGGAATAGGGGGAATAAGGGGTAAATGTTGTATGTAAGAGGCATTTGCATTTTTTGTAAACTTCCCCTTTTTTAGCATGAATAAATCTATTTTTGATCATTATGTTTATCTTATGTTCATTTCTTATTTTCTGAGACTTTGAATGTGCTTGCTATTTTTTATTGATTCATGATCCTAATGTGAATATCTATATCTATGTGTGAGTGTACCTTGTGTCAATAATCATGGGATAGGATAGAGTTCCCTGAACCATTCCTGCGAGACATCGCCATAAGTTTCAAATGAAAAAGGTAGGCTTAGTGGCATATAGAGTTGCATTACTAGCCGAATGCCAAAAGGTGCATGATGTATATCATTCATTCTTTTTGAGAAAGAGTTTCATGACTCAATGTTAAGGGGTTTTTCCCTGGGCTCAAAAGGCCTAGTGGCTGAGCCCAATACCCAAGGGCATGTACCAACAAAGCCACTAGTCAACCTGGCTAAAGGGCTCTCAACCTGTGTAAATCAAATTCGGGGCCATGGAGCAGAGGTCAGTCCGCGACCCAAGAAGCGCGAAAAATCTGCCCCAACAAAAAGGGAAGAAGAACATGTTATCTCGACGGGACTGAACCTTAAGACGAAACAAAATATCACGCTACATTAAATACGTTCACCAGAAGATCACAGTACATTAAATGCATCCCTCAAAGAGCCACGCTACATTAAATGGGTATGGCAAAAGGGTTTCAGGAGGACATCCCTCCCCCCAGCCGTAGGGCATGACTATCTGACCCTCGAAACCAAGTATAAAAAGGGACCCCGAGGTATCAAAAAGAGGTTACACTCTAGACTCTCTGAACTCTCTAGACATTTTCTATATTCATCTGCATATTCTTCTAGAGTATTATGGACTTTAGCATTGGAGGCTCCCTCGACTGCCACAAGGGCGACCTCCTCTCAGTACCTTCTTTGTGTTTGCAAGCCTCAAGACTGAAGACCCGAACTACTAAGAGCCTGACCCATAGGCATATGAAACATGACGTTAACATTCAGGATCCCCGAATAATTAGTCCAAGCGAGATTTAGTTGCAACCAAATTTTACTTATGAGGAAATGCCAGTACGAATCGTATATGGGAAGGAATGAAAACTACGGTCCAAAACTGTACTTTTGGTAAAAGTATTGTGGGGAAGCCTAGGAAATGAGAAGTTCACATAGGAAAGTGAAAAGGTCACAAGGGAACATTTTCCCTAATTATTCGAGCCACAGTAAGTGAACGGTCATGCACTTTAATAAGGGCATTTTATGCCATTGGATGAGTAGTTATGCGGCTATAAATAACCCCTAAACCCATTTTTCAGAGTTAATACTCTTAGGGGATGCTTGAAGAATAAGATGAGATGAGAAATCTGTGAATAATAGTGAAATGGTTTATGAATAGTAATAAAATGGTTTGAGTTATGATGTTGTATGAGATTTTGAAAAGTGAGAGAGAAAAAGTTGAATAAAAATGTTATAAAGTTAAAATATTGTTAATATTATATTTGTTTTGAGATTTGAAAATATTGAATTATTTTTTGTATTTTATTTTACAGTTTGAAAAAGTTGTAATGATTAGTTTGAAAAAATTATAATGATTAGTTTGAAAGTGTTTGTGTTTGATTGATGTTTGAGAATGAAATAAAATGAAATGAGATGAAAAACATTACTAAACATCCCCTTAGAAATTTTAAGAAATATCACTATGGTTAGGGAGAAGAAGACCGTGCGGAAGGCAGCTCCAGCACCAGGATTAGCGATTCATAAAGGAAAGGCGTGAAGAGGCAAGGCTATTAGAGGAACAACAACGGGTCAAGGAGGAACATCAACTAGCAAGAGCTCTAGTTGCGAGGAATTGTAACAAAGTCTTGGACTATAGCGATGGTGTTGTGTTCACCCAACCAATGGGATCATGCGAAGTAACACATTTAGTTTTGGAACAAGAGTTCCAAAAGGAAAATGAAGACGAGATTGCGTTGGGAATCGATGTCACTGAAGCTTGCAAAGATGCTAGGATACGACAGAGTAGAAGTCGAAGGAGCAAAAGAAGCCAACAACTAACTCAAAGGGAAGAAACTTTTGATCCAATGATGGAGGGTCAGGTTTGGAGGTGCATGAAGGATCGAATGTACCCCTACTATCAACCAGTGAGCCCGTCCATAATAATGGACAACGCAATTAGAGATCTACCCCAAAAGCACCCCTGGCACTCCTATTAGGGGTGGGCTCTGACTCCTACAGATTTGGATTCCTCAACTTCAAGCTCCGACTTCGATAACCGTCGGAGTCCAAAAACAACTCTGATTCCTACTCTGAGATAGAGCTAACTTCAGTTCCACTCTGCTTGATTGGTATTAGAGTCGGAGTTAGAGTTCCATTTAGAGTTGGGTTTTTCTTTCCCATTTTCTTACCCACTCACACTTTCTCAAAATCCAAACAAATAATAAGAAATTTTCTTAGCCACTCTCACTATCCCAGCATCCAAACAAAGCTTAAGAAATTTTCTTTTGCATTAAACACACTTCCTTTTCTTTTTTTTTTTTTTGAAGTAGAAAACTTGTAATCTATTAAGGATAATGTTGGCAATCAGCCATTACAAGATCTGAGACATTATACACATTCTCCTAGCATCCAAAAACTGATTAAAAACAAGTTATAATACTAAAAAAAATATTCCAAACTAGTAAACACAATCGGCGATAGAGACAACAATTTCGAGACATCTATATTGGTTGTTGACGACGTTCTTTACATGGGAGGTATGACACCGTTGATCCTAGCCACAGGCTGGTATACATGAGACGATGACAAAGAATAAAAAGAGACTGAGGAGGAAGGGAGACTGTGAGAGAAAATGACTGAGGAGAAATAAAAATGCGTAGGGTTAGCAAAGAGATGAATATATAGGATTTGAAAAATAACGTCATTTCAATATTTGTTTTCTTATAAAAAAAAAGAAAGTTGTAGGTGCATGGTTTGGTGTTTGTTGGGGCTCAAACCATGTTCAATTAGTTCGCAAAACCTAACAATGACTGTTAGGCTACTTGACAAGTTCTATCAATTCAAATATACTAAGTATACCTATCGAAGTCAGAGTTGGTAGCTGAAGTCTTGTTCAACTCTGAACTCCGACACCGACTCCGACTCTAAACTCTAAATTTTCTGACTCAATTGGAATCGGAGTTAGAGTGAGTGTCAGCTGAAGTCAGACTCACCGGAATTTTTGTCCATCCCCTAATTCCTATAACAAAGAATAGTCATCCCAAAATCTTAAGGACAATTTTTTTTTTTTTTTTTTTTTTTTTTTTTTTAAGGAAGGGAGGATGTAAGGACAGCTCCGAATCGAGAGAATATATCCCTTCAAGTAGGCAAAAAAATCCAACGAGAAGAAGGTAGTTAGGCAAGTAACATGTAGCCGAGGATGAAGTATGGCGAGCAGCACATTGTGACAAATAAGAACAGTGTGAGCAGCACAATGAGAACAAAGGGACTAAGGAGGTTAGCTCTATATCGGGTGAGCGAAGGATGTGTTGATCGTATGTAATGCGAGCAGCAGGTAATGGAAAGCCTAGTGCGGAGCTAGGAAAGCTTCGAGATAACACGAAGGAACTCAAAGGGTAGCAGGTGACGTCTCAACTGGAGCATGCCTAAGAAAAAAGGAATACGGACCTACAAGCCATACGTTTGAGCTCAGAAGTAAGGTCTAATGCCACATGGTTATTTTTTTTTATAAAGAGACAGACTGTAGGCCCATTTTCGAGGCAAACTGTAGGGACGTGCACATCTTGTCCCATCAGCCCACTCAGTCTCTACCATTCTTTAGTTCAGTGTACATGTGGACAATCGAGACTCAAGATCACTCTTTTCATCAATCAAATGCCAAAGTTGTCAAAACCGTAACTGACAGTCCTATCATATAAAAGACATTTGCATAATAGTCTTCATCTCACTTTTGAAATCGTTAAGTACTTCAATACATTTTCTTTCCTTTCTTCTGATTAGAGACTTCAAGGAGGTTAAGTGATCAGAGTCTTCATCACTAAGGCGACCAACGACTCCAGTGCTACCCTTAGTGTTTAGCACTATCCAGGTAGATTCACTCCTACAACTATACTACTGATGTGGAATAAATGTCTATGGGTATGTTCTAGTCATTCAAGAAAGTGTCTACAATTGTTTTCAAGTTATTAAATGAGGGAAGAAATGTGAATACAAAAAGTAGTTGGATGAAACATCAAGCACTTAATTGAGGGAAGAAAAATGACACATTAATTAATTAATAAATAATTAAAAGTAGGACTTGGATATAAAAGTAATTCTTTTTTTTAGAGAAAAATTTGTCTGAAGTCAAAATTTCTCAAAACTTACAAGACTTACGTGAATGATACAGTAGGATAAATGGATGATGTGAGTGAACATCATGAAAATGACACCAAGTATATATATGAATGTGTCCCATTTTTTCTTTCCAATATTAATTGACCTTCTACTACACACAAATTGACTCAGTGATCGAGTTGGATTAAATTCAAAGAATTTGTAGTAGAAATTGGACTATCAGTCTAAACCCATTTTAGATGCTGCATTCTAACTTTTTAACAAATTCTCTCCTAAAATAGGTTCACAAACTTTTTAGAATCTCAATTCCTACAAATTAATTCTCTTTTATTTTGGCTGATGATGAAATCGTGCATCTAATTTATTCTGGCACTTTTATGTATTTTTATTTATTTATTTTTATTCTGCGTTCTACCATGCGGCAATGGATGACATGAAAGGTGTCTATTTTTCTAAGCAAAAATAAAATTTCCAAATAGAATTGATTGCATTGGTCCAGCATATAGAACCTTCTAGTCCTCAGTTTCTAGTCCTCAGTATATCCACATATCTCCTATGTCCTTCAAGATCAATAATCAATTTCTCGGCTCTCAGTCACCCTTCATTACCAGAAAAAATTTGGGTAATGGTGGAATAGGAACTTCTCATACGGACAACCCCTAACTTTGGGTTTGGGTACGTGCATTTGCTGCTGTTGCTGATGTTTAAGCACGTCAATCAGCATACATACAGCTTCAGCTAAACCTCCATTTATCGGGGGATTCTGATTCTTCTGATTCATATCTCTTTTAAGGTTCTGAGATATCTTACTGCTAGTCATGTATCACTTCTTGAAACACACAAGTAAACGTATCACAACCACATACTATCTCTAATACTTCAAGAAATTTAAGCCGAACAAAGATGAAATTTTAAACCTAATATTTGGTGCATTTCCTAAAGACATGTAGATTTATAACCCAAAGACGTATTGCTCTGATACCACCTTGTGATGTCCCCAAATTTTGCTTGAGATCAGACGGACATTTTAAGTGTCAAGATATGCAACATAAGGTTACCTGCCCCCGTTCATGACAATAAGATGCAATGTTTATAACATGCATCTAGCATTATGCAATATTCGCATAAGATAATTTTTTTTTCTTTAGCAATACTATGCACCAAACTGAAAATATCTCAAATATTTAAAACATACTTTATACATAAACGATCACAATGCTAGTCCAAAATGGTTGTGACCAAAAGAGTGCTGGAGATTCAACTCCATAAGTACAAGTTGTAAGCTAAGTTAACTACTATACTATCATCGATATCGCAGTGTCGCTTAGTGATTGAGCTGAAATATTGCATATTTTATACATTTAGAACCAATATATTTTATTTATTTTATTACATTATTATTGGTTAGATAAAGAAAAAATGTTTAAGATGAATAAATCCGAGTTGTGATTTAAATTGTTTAATAGCATGATATATGCTTAATTTTAGAACTTATGATTTAATTGAGCAATTTTTCTTTATATGCACAACACATATTTTTTTTATATATATTTTATTCTTCTTATTTTATTCTATTTTATTTATCTTTATATGCAGTGGTCAAAAAAATGAAAGTTTGGAGTTATTAAAAGTTACACATGGGGCCCGGAAGGAATTCCTTTTCTTTTTAGTTTTTGCATTACACACGGGACTTGACTTGGTTTATGAAGAGGATGCATGCCGCACGGATAAAAGGGAGAATTGATTTTCGTATTGGGACTTTTGACCTGGGACGGCAACACATATTTTTCTTTTGGGGCATTTCAGCGCCGCACACAATTTTCTCTCTTGGGCATTAATTCATTCACGCCGCACACATTCTTTTCTCTGGATGGAATTCACGCACACGGGGATAGATTCGTTTGGGACTACACTGCAGCGCCATTGAAGAGCTCCAATTGAGGGGTCCAATGTCTGCTGCTGTCCAGCCTCATCCACTACTTTCCATCTCCTTCACCATCCATTTGGCTTGTTCTTTCTATTCCATACTTTTTATTTAATTTCAATTTGAAGTTTATGGTGTATTTTTGTTGTTTTTGGCTTAAAATTTTGGGCATTTAGTTTGCTGTTTATTTTATTTTATGTTAGTTATTTTTCTTGTTTCTTTAAACTTCTATTAAATATGCATTACAATTGCATTTTAGATTGATTAAAGGTTAATTAAAACTTAAATAAATTCAGCTTTATTATTTAATTTTCAGATTACTTAAAATTGTTTAGCGTAGTTGAGTCATTACTTGTTAATTTCAAATTGTTAGTCTTTTATATTCTATTTTGACACTTAAAAATTCAAAAATATAAATCTAGTCTATGACTAGTACCTTTTTTTTTTATTTCCGTTGCACTCTTCTATTCATTGTACATACCACCAATTTGTTTTGTGAAATTTTCACCATTTTATACGAGTTTGAATTTAAACAATTTTTCCCGTGAAGATGATCTAGGAATTTTTATTCCTAATTATTACACGACATCCTCCTATAATTGAGATAGCATTTGTGCTACTTATCTTTGAGTGAGTCAAATTTTTGGCGCCGCTTAGTCGACCGTTTCCAGTTGGTTGATTCCTTGCTCTCCTTCAGATCCTATAACAAGATCTACCATTCGGTGGGAAATGATAGTTAGGACTACCATAATGAGATTTGATTACAAATCTTAGTAACTTAACAGAAAATCTCAACATAGGTTAATGATGCATGCATGGCAGTAAAAGTATGAATATATAATCAAAGTCATAATTAAACATAACATAACTTGACATACAACATAGTATAACTGGCATAATTGAATATAGCGTAACTGACATAAATTGAACTGGAATATGAACTGAACTTGACTTGACATGATATGAACTTGATCTAAGACTTGACTTAATATGAACTTGATCTGAGACTTGACTTAACATGACATTGATCTGAGACTTGACATAATATGAACTTGAACATAACATACTGATTATAGTATTGCAGATTATAATACTCCTTCACCATAGTACCTGACAACACATAAGCCTTGACTACAGTACCAAGCAACTCGTATAATCCTTAACTGTAATATAAATTAATTGATATATTTTGTTTGTAGTATGATAGATTATATTTCTTCACCGTAGTACTCGACAGAGCATAAGCCTTGACCGAAATACCAGGCAGCACATATCATCCTTAACCGCGGTAAAACTTAACTGATGACATGAACTTAAAATCTTGTTCCTTAACTGAATAAAATAAACTTTATAGGTGCTACATGGGTCCCTTAGAACCATGTGTCCATGCCGATTACCGCATCACAACACAAATATCTACACTAGTTGTGAGTATGTTGTATGTGCTACATTGACGGTGGACCCCATACTTCTTGTGCCACACTAATTGTGAGCCCCACGAGAACTGAACTGTGGCTCCATCTGGGTTAGTGTCTGTGCGCTATGGTGACCAACTAGTTAGGCCTCATTCGCAACTTGTTAACCATATTTCGTCAATAGGGAATTTCACGCCTATTTAGACACTCCAGCATGAACAAAGGAGTTTCACTAGGATATTGCCCCATCCTAGTACTTTAGATCGTGATTGACATAAATAACTTGATATGACTATTCTTGAAATACAAAAATTGTATTCAAAGATGAAACGTGATTGGAATATGAAATGACAGAAGCCCTGACGCAACATAACATGACTTGAACGTAAGTAGAAAGACATGACTTACTTGAGATAAAAATATTTTGTAACATGACATAATATATAACAGACAAAATTTATAATATGGCATAACATATAACAGATTTGGTCAGCCATGTAACAGACAAAATGAACTTATGATTAGTGATCCAATTAGCTTTGAGGAGGCTAACAAAGATGATAAATGGCGAGGTGCGATGGATGAAGAAATCAAATCCATTGTGAAAAACAAAACATGGGAGCTAACCAATCTCCCAAAGGGCCGAAAAACCATTGGAGGAAAATGGGTCTACAAAACCAAGAAGAATGTTCAAGGAGAAATTCAAATATACAAGGCTACGCTTGTAGCAAAAGGATACAAGTAGCATAAAGGAAGTGACTATGGGGAGGTGTTTGCCCCAGTAGCTAGAATGGAGACCATAAGGTTGTTGATTTCAATGGCTGCACAGAAGAAATGGAAAATCTACCAATTAGATGTGAAATCAGCATGTTTGAATGGATTCCTCGTAGAAGAAATCTATGTCCAGTAGCCACCTAGATACGTAAAGAAAGGTCAAGAAGATATGGTCTACAAACTAAAGAAGGCTCTATACAAATTGAAGTAAGCTCCACGTGCATGGAACATGAGGATTGGCAATTATTTCAAGGAGAATGGATTTGAAGAGTGTCCATATGAGCATGCACTGTACCTAAAGAAGGAAGCTAATGGAAGCTTCTTGTGTGCACGTCTGTAAGTTGATGACTTGATCTTCACTGGAAATAATCCAGGTATGTTTGAATCCTTCAAACAAAAAATGGTCCAAGAAATTGAGATGACAGATATAGGGCTTATGGCTCATTTCCTTGGCATTGAACTCGCGCAAAGCGACAAAGGCATATTTATCTCCCAAAACAATTATGCCAAAGAGATTCTCAAAAGGTTTAGCATGGAAAACTACAATCTTGTTACAGATCATATTGAAACAAGACTCGAGTTAAGGAAGAATGAAAAAGAAGATGTTGATTTAAACTATTTCAAAAGTCTAGTTGGAAGTTTAAGATATCTCACATGCACCAAGCCAAATATACTTTATGGAGTTGGACCAGTTAGCAGGCACACGGGGACTCCTGACCAGTCTCATTTAAATGCAGCAAAGAGGATACTCTGTTATATCTAGGATACTATAAATGATAGTTTGTTTTCTACATCACATAAAGATTCCATACTCATAGGCTATTCAGATAGTGATTGGGGAAGAGATCTGGATGAAAGAACGACGACTGGATTTACATCCTATTTATGAGATACAACATTTACATGGTCTTCTAAGAAACAAGCTATTGTGAGACCATCATCGTGTGAGGCTGAATATGTTGATGCCAACTCAACTGTATGTCATGGCATATGGATAAGAAACATGCTTAAATATTTAGGATTTCCACAAGAAGATCCCATAGAAATCCACATCGATAATTGTTCAACAATTGCACTAGCCAAGAATTGAGTATTTCATGAACGAAGCAAGCACATTGATACAATGTATCATTTATCAGGGAGCATGTGAAGAATAAAGAAATAGAACTAATCTCTTGCATGACATATGATCAAATTGCTTACTTATTCACAAAGCTTTTAAACAGGATGAAGAAATTTGGAGAGCCAAGTTTGAGGGGGAATGTTGAAAAATAAACTTGAACATTGGAGAAGCATGGAGAAGCCACCAAAGTTGGTGGAGAAGCCATTAAGTTAGGTAGCCTAATTCTGCATTCAAGTAAAAGGTAGTCACCATTTTTATCTTGTTATGAGGTCATTGGTTATGTAATAGATGTCCAAATTGTATCTATAAATAAATAGAGCTCAATGTAATGAACAAATCATGGTGTGGAGAATAAGAGAATAAGAAAGAAAGAATTGTTTTCTTTGAGAAATTGTTGTAAGTGTTTTGCTCTTATTTCTTGAGTATAATAATTCTCTGAGGTGCACAACAAGTGACCACTTCCACTCCATGCCATCCAATAGTGTGGAGGTCTTCTTTGTAATTTTTTTTAAATGTTTTGGTTGTATATTTCTTCAATAAACTTGTATTATATATTCCAAATAAGGTTTGTTGTAATACTTAGGTCTGCCAAGGTGTTTTCAATTCTTTTTTTTTTTTTTTTATTTATATGTGTGTGAAAATGCCATTTAAGTTTTCAAATATCCTTTTAAAATATAGACTACAAGCCTAAAATCTCTGTTTTGGTAGTTTATGATTTTACCTTGAGTTTGATATTTATTTTAAAAGTCCTTTTATGGGCTAAAATATTTTTTTAAACGAGTTTAGATTATTCTTTTAATGTTTAAATCGAGATTTAATTTATTTATGGATCGAGACCTTGATTTGTTTTTGAAAGTTTTTATTTTTATCTTTTTCATACATAGGATTACAACTCTAGAGTCTCGTTTCCATTAAAATCCTTTAACCTATTATTCAGGTCCGTGATCTTTTATTTTTTTTTGAAACCCTAGTTAGTTTTTGGTTGCAGTCACCATGTTCACCACACATGCACGTTCTCTCTTATTTTTTTGCCTCTAGGGTTTCAACCATCTAACGTCTATATATAGATGCACTTTCATGTCTCTTATGAGTACAGTGCTACTGCCGCCAACCTCATCCAAAGCCAAACCTCTCCCATCACACTCCCTGCACCATCACATAAACACCATACAGCCATAGCAAACCACAGACCCACGTTGCCGTGACCCAAAGCCTTCCGCCGCTGCACTTGGACTGATCGAAAGAAAAGGGAGCAAAGCCACAGTTCACTACACGTTCAACATTGCACCACCATCACCTCCACTGCTCAGCCCACACGAAACTATGTTCCCTCCTTGGACAGCCACAGCTTCTTGTCGGAAACTCAGGCCGTTTTGTCCCCTTTTTCCCACACTTGAAGCAGAGCAGTTTTCTTTTCTGCTTATCACATGTTTGAAGCAGCCCAGCGGTCTCAGCCTTGCCGTCGTGCACCACAACACTTTTGTTAGACGCTGCCACCGTGTGACTCAGCCGAACCACCCAACTTAGTCCGTGTGTCCCCTATTTTTCCATACCAGAAACAAAGCATCCACCTCTCCTTTTGTGACCCAACAAAAACCACCACCTGGAACTTTTTGGCCCCAGTCTGTTGTGTCTCTTAGTGAGCCTAATCTCTTTCCCCCACGTTTCTCTCTTTCTCGGTTTCTCTGTCTTTTTCTCTCCGTCTCTCTCACTCTTCCTTTATGTTTCTCAGTCGTTCAGCCGCGCCACTCACCTCCGAACCAACCCATCTCCTTCATGTTCTGCTTGCTCCCGCTTTGTCCTTTGTTTGGTTGGGTAAGCTGCCGCATACTTTAGTTTTAGAAAGTTTCTTCCTAATGCTTTAGGTTTTTTTTTTTTTTGCTATGGACTTTTGTTATTAAACTACAAAGAGTCTTGTTTTCTTAAAACCTTTAAGTATATTTTTATTTCCATAAATCCACCTTTAAGTTTTTGGTATAATTACAACTTTGCCCTCAGTATCAAAACACAGTGTTTAAAGGATTTATTTCAGTGAGTTTGTTTTTACTTTGTTCTGTTTATATATATATATATATATATATATATATATAGTGTATTACGTTAAGTGATTTTGAAGTAAAATTTTTTTGAGTTGAGGTCGGGTTCTAAATTATTTTTGGTTCGGGTAATATTTTTTTTATTTCAGCAACTCTTCATTTTTTTAAATGGGTTGAGTTTTGATTTCTTAAATAGACTGATGTTTGAGTTGAAATTAGGTTAAGTATGTTAAGTGTATAATTGATGGTTTTGGAAAAGGATGGTATTTTAAGGAATTTTGAGAATTTAGGTTCTTGAAGAATTAAAATAGGTTATTTGGCATCTTAGGCTTAAATATTAAAATAAGTGATCAATTGTAAATTTATGGGAATTACGTAACTATTTTATAGTTGACGATTAATATTTGTTCGGCATTATTGAGGAAAGTTTCGAAAAACTAAGAAGTTCAGGTAAGCAGAGTTTCTATACTAGACTTTGCATAAAAGAAATGAACTGATGTTGATTTTAGAAAAGTATGCATGTTTTGTTATGAAAATAATTTTGAAACACTTCAGTTATTTGTTTTGCATTACTTATAAAATTTTGTATAAGAATAAGGTATTTTCTGGTATGATTGGTGTAGACATGAGTTATTTTGGCATTTTATTTCTAAAGTGTACAAAAGAGAGCGAATATGAAATTTTATTCATAAATTATACTTTTGTGATCTAATTCTGTTATGTTCTGAAAATATTTTGTACTCTAATATGATATGATGTGATTTCTGAAAACCTTTGGCATGACATTCTATTTCTATTTTTGTTATGTTCTGACCCTACCACAGGTGTAAAACTGTGACATCTGTTCAGGTTGATACCAACTTTTTTGTTTCTGGTGCACCCATTTTGGAAATAAAGTGTTTTCTGTGTGGTTTTTCCTGTGTGCACACTCAGGGCTCCGAGAATAACATGTTCTAATGTGATGTTTTAGTTATGCTGTGCCAAAGGAACGTTGAATAAGAATACTTTTTTAAAACTTTCGCTCTGATATTTTTGATAACATGTTATGATTCTGCATTTTGAAACTAAAACCATTTTGTTCTGTATTTTGAACTTTGTAGATACTCATGTTTGCACACTAGTATATGTTTTATGCTTACTGAGTTGTTGATAACTTACCCCTTATATCCAAATATTTTTCAGATAATTTTGATGGTTCGGTTGGAAAACAAGAGTAGGAAGTTTTAGTAAGGTGTGATGATCGTAGTGGAATAAGTGTCCGAGGGTATAAGTGCTTATTTGAGAGTTATAGTCAGTAAATTGATTTTTTTTAGATATATTGATTTGATGAGTTAAGGATATTTTCAGGTCTTTGGGGAGTTTTTAATTTATGTTATTGAGAATTTCTTTGTTATCCCTATGAAGGAACATGGATATTTGGATTGAGTGAATAAATGAATATTTTATGAAATTTTCTGGATTTTATAATTGTGTTATTAAAGTTAATATTAAGTAATAAGAGCTAACTCCAGACTTATGAGAATGGAGCATTATATTTGTAGTGCTCTGGCATGATAATATCATGTGGGTGCTTAATTGAAAATTATATTTTGAATTTTGAATTTTGATGCCGTAAATTATGATACTTTTTTATGTTGTAATACTGGAAATTATGTTCCTTGGAGATTGGGACTGAATTTATTTCAAATTCTGGTATTGGAATATTAATCAAAAGGTTTTATTATTTGTAAATAGAGAAAACATTTTTTTTAGTCGAGATATTACATTTTATCAGAGTATTACACAATTTTGAATTTTGATTGACTGATATTCCTTAATCTTTTTAAAAAGATTTTAAGATTTTGCTAAATGTTTGTTTTTTTAAATTTCAATTCAAACATTTTTTAAATTAGAAAAATAAAGAATAAAAAGATTCTTTTCTTTCAAAGATAGGCATTGGCCGTGGTTGGTCAGTGGCCACGAGAAATTACAGCTTTTTGTCAAGGAATTATTTGTCGAAGCATTTTTTTTTCTATTATAATAAGTTACTACGGTAATAAACAGTATTTTCATTTTCCTTCTGTGCATCGTGTGTTTACCTTTCAATTTTATTGTGTTCTGTCCGTGCAAAAATCCCTCTCTCTCTCATTCCTGATTCCCTCTCTCCTCTGATCTCTCTCAACCTAACATTCTCTCTTCTCTCTCTCTCTCCACCTCACGGCCCTTGCCGTTGTCAGCAGCCACGGTGCACGGCGGCCCCTAGCAATGCCGTGCGTCGCCTCCAGCCACCAAATGCAAGCCCGCCCATCCCATAGCTCTCTCACTCCTCGATTTCTCTCATTTTCTCAGCTAGCGACGCCATGCGTCGCCTCCAACAAACCATCGAAGCCTTGATACCCAGCCGCAATGCCTCTCTCTCCCTTTGTTTCTCTCATCTCAGTCACAACCTAGGCGATTTCCAGCGCCACCACCAGGCGGCCACATCATGCCGGTAAGCTCCTTTCTATAGATCTCTCTCCGACAGCTTCACCCTCTCCATACCTCACTCTCTGTTTCTCTCTTCCTCTCTCTCAGCTCTCAGCAACGTCACTAGCCTCCGTGTTGTGGTAGCGGCTCCACCGTACCAAATGGTGAGTATTTTTTAAGGGTGGAAGAAACTTATTTCTTTGTCTGGTAAAATATTTCAACAACCCAATCCAAGTATTTCATGAATTTGCACAACAATTTCGTAGTGATCTAGAACTATATGCATGCATGCCATTAATGCTAGCTAGCTGTTAAACAAGTTAGAATTAATTGAGCACCCACTATTTTGATATATAAATGATCGAAGACATGCGAGTCAGCAATTCAACTAAGGGAGAAAGGAGAGGTGGTGGTGGCTGATACAACTTTGAAGTATTTGCACAGCTAACTATTTTTTTTCTTCCATTAATAGAAGTTGTTCTATTTTGTTTTTAAATTCGTGGTATTTTGGTGTTTGTCTTTGATTTCCTTGGCGACTTTCTATGGTTTGAATTTTAAACTTGTGGTCTTTTTTGTTTTTAAACTTCTTGGTTTGGTTTTTGTAGGGAATCTGCTTTGTTTGGCTTGAAGTTTATGCTGCTTTTTATCTCTTTTTTGTTGCATTATTAGAAGTTGTGTTTTTTATTTTAAGAATAGTTGGTATCTTTCTTTTATATATTTTGTTGGATTTGTATATTTTATTATTTATTTGGTTTTTTGGTTTCATTTGTCTTGTATGTTATTGGGTTTTGATTTGCAGATTCTTGGAAAAAAAAGATGGCTTTTACTTTTTTATTTTATGATTAAATGAAAATTAAGATCAATACTAAGATGGGAAGAGGCGTCCTCAGCTAATTAAATATGGTGATGGTAACAACGACTGGACTTAAGTAGTAGCAACCCACCTTTTTTTTTTTTTTTTGAAAAAAGCAACATATCATTGATTAACTCAGAGGTATACAAGATACATCATTTGTAACAGAAGTTTTGACCACCTCAGGTCCATCTTCTAGCCAAACTATTTCTTCAACTTCCTTGATGGCTACCTTGGCTGCTTTGTGGGTAGCATTGTTTGCAGACCTGTAGACAAAAGATAACCTCCATGTCAGGTGAAGCTCCATTAACAGTTGCATATCTTCTGTCTCCTGACCATGCCATGAATTGTCTTCACTTTTAGAATTAATAGCATCTATGACCACTTTGGCATCCCCCTCGAAAATTACTTGATTCATTCCCAACTCAACACTTAAGTCCATGGCTCTGTGAAGAGCTGCTCTTTCTGCTTGGAAGAATGAGAAAACCTGCTCCTTTGGGGCTGTTAAGCAAGCTTGTAGGCCCCCTTCACTGTCTCTCATAATAATCCTCATTCCCATTCTGTTTGAATTATTGTCATAAGCTGCATCAAAGTTTACCTTGAAAAAAGGCCACTCAGGTGGCTTAGCAACCCACCTATTCACTGTCAAGATAGCTAACAAAAACAGAATACACTATTACTGGAATGTAAGAGGGATTGGTCTTTTGCCATTTATTCTTTACCTGATTTGGTTCAATAAAGTTAATGTCAGGGATAAATATTCAAACATGAAGAAAGGGAGAAACACCTTTATTCCTGGTTGTTACATGCATCAAATCAAATATCAATGTTTTAATAAGTGCTAGATCCACCTTTGTAATAGTCCAATAGATGAGCTTGGAGCCCCATCTCACTTCAAGTAATGCTCTGTCAACCACATGCATTTTAAATCTCCAAACCCTAAAATAAAGGTTGAATGTTTGTCTTTGGAAATAAATAACTAAACTATTACTTTAAAGAAGGAACCGAGGACCAATCCTGTTTTGACGTGTATTGTTGTATCCAATTTGGCTATTTGCCTCTCTTTCATGGGTGCCGGTTGCTTCATTTTTGTGGTTCTGTTTGTAATCGACTGTTTTGGGTATCCTGTAGTGCTTTCTATTTTTCTCTCTCATGGAAAATGCAGTACAATCCGTTGCAGGAATTTTTATTTCTTATGAGGTTTGCATCTATACAGTGATTCTAATTTTTATATATCAGTTATATTTGTTTTAGTTTTAATTATTTACATGGATGACTGTCTTGAGTGTTTGTAATGTCTAGCAATTAGGAATTCCTACACCTTTGTTGATGCTATGATATACATGTTTTGCATCTGGTTGTAATATGTTTTCTTTGGTTTTGATTCTTATGGAATTCTATATCAACGACGAAGCACAACTTTTATACTTTTCTGCCTAAAGGTTTATTTGAACAGCTAATCTTCAAGCATCCTCACAAGAAAATGTGCATATATGATCATATGGTTTTGTTGATCTATTATCTAGGTGTTTGCTTATGATCAAAGGTGGCAGTTACTGGGTGGTTATTTCCAAATCAACCTATGCATACAACTAGAGTTAAACACTGGGTGTTAAGCCAACATATCTATCTATAGGTTGCTTTGTGTTTGAGGGGTTAGCATATGCAAATGGAGATGCATAGAAATTGATGAAGTCCATTTCTTTCATGTCTTGGAAATGAGGAATCATAATTCTTGAAGATTTGAAATAATTTGTTATCTTATTCAAGGACTTACAGGAAATAGGTAGTAGCTTCAAATTGAAATTCCATTGTATTATTGAAGAGGCATGAAGATGAACAGATTGTCTCAGTTAATTGATTCAACATGAAATTATGCTGTGAAAAGTAAAACTATGGAACCAAAGCAATGACCATAGAATGACCATATAGTTTCCACCATTTCTGTGAAGGTGCCTGGACTGTTTTGTGTGGTAGATCATTGAAAAGTTTTGTGATAAGCAAGTGGCAATGTTAAGAACAGAACTTTACTTTCTCATTGCTATCTTTACATGCGATTTATCATTTATTTACTGTAGAATAGACACGTCATTCTTCCATATTATATGTGATAATTATATTTTTAATCTGTTTGAGAATGCAGAGAAGCTCTAAATGTCGTGGAAAAGATGAGTGTTGCCACAAGTATCTCAAAGCAGTGCTGCATTGGCATCTTCTTTGGAGACCGCCCAAAACAATTGAGTTCCATGTTCCTGCCATTTGGCAAGCGGTACTCGTACCTCTTCTTGAATTAAAAAATTAAATAAAAACATCATTTGGAAGTTTGAACCCTGAGATTTTTAAGGTTCTCATTGCTTCCTGCATGTAACTAGAGGCAGATATAGTTATATGAGATTTTATGTGCAATATTCACAGCCTTAGTTGTGTCATTGCTGGTACCTAGATTTGGAAAATCAAATCCAATTTGAAGATTCAACGTTCTATTATCAAATATAGTGTGCTCTTAGTAGCTGGTTTGAAATTTTAGTTTAGCCCCTTTTCATCCTCTCCATTGTCTAGAACAGTCCTTTCGATTTTTGTTTCTTGTAAAATTTGGTTGCAGGATGAAATCTCATTCAGAATTTCTGGAGCCATTGACTTCATTTTCTCTTATATTAAATTGTGAAGCAAACTAAAACAAATATCCGACAACTAAGTTGCATCTGAAATTTTTGGTATTTTAATAATTTTTACTTGTCAAAGATAAGTGCATTTCTTTTCATGTTGATCAGGATCACCATCCTTTTGAAGAATTCCTTGGAGTTTTGTAGTGTGATGGAGACTTGATCTGTTTAGCTAAGTGGGTTTTGGTGGTTTGTAACAACATCAATACTTGCTTGGAGTTGCAACTAGAGATGAAATTGTTGCCTGTAATGTTAGGGAAGATACGAGTCTAGATAGAGCTGCCAAAAATTTATTGATTTCCTCAAGTCTTGATTATTTTAGTTTGTTGGAGGATATTTGGTTGTTCCTCCATTTAGGTTTCAACTTTTTGGAATTTGGTTGATGTGTCAGTTATCCAAGTAATTGTTAAGGTGTAAGTTAGAAAGAGTTGTCCTCTTTCAACATGTTTCTTTTTGTATATTATATTAATGAGAAAAATTCCTTTCAACATGCACTGGGCTGAGAAAAATTCCTCTTTCAATGTTTTCATTGCATTTATTTGTATTAAAAGAAGGATATCAAAGTACTAAGCAAACATTCAGGTTATAAATCCTCCAGTGTACCTGGAATATGCTTATTAATAAAATTTCTTATTACTTATAAAAAAAAAAATCCTGCTTGCAAATAGAAGGTTGTTGATATGCTTTAGTGCTTCAGTGGTTACTACTTTTGACAGTGAAACATTGGTGGGCAAACGTGCCTTTCACGTCACTCCACTTTTTCCCAAACATATTCTCAATTGATCACCACTTCCACACAATTAAATCTGTCTCAAGAAGTGAAAATTTTCCAACCATCATCCCCAAATGTTTATGATTTTGGAATACTGGTTTCATTTAGTAAGAGAAATGGTCATAGGTAAACACTTGTAGGAAATCTGTTTTGATATACGATTGGTTTGATACATTATTTTGTTTCATAACCATGTTGTGATTATGGTCCATAGAAACTTTGTATTTTTCCATATAGAAGAAAGAGGTCACTTGTACACCAATTTTTAATTTGAGAAATGCTATTTGTAGGGAGAACATCCTTTCCACAATTATATCCTATGGTCCAAGTATAGAAAACGGTGTCCTACTAAAAACTCACTTGGAAATGGCAGTGTTTCTAGAAGAGCAAAAGCATGTGGTGAAACAGCTTTTGAGTTCCAGGAAAGTGATGGGGAATGGTCCAGTAACTTCTCACCGACACTTGCAATAAGCATGAAAATGGTCTGAAGTCCCACACCACCAATATAGTTTTCCATGCAAGATGGCTACATGAACTTGATTTGTTATGTGTTCCACAATTTCACATTTTTTATTTTTTTATCTTGGTAAAATATAATAGCACTTTGAACCAGGCATATCCGACTCAAACTTTATTTACTTAGTTTCTATTTTTGGTGTGATCTGGTTTGATTCTGATTAGTTCATGTGGTTGAAAATTTTGTTATTTTAATGATTTTTTGAATTTCTTTTGTTGATTTCATTCTTTTGAATATAGGCTGTTTTATAAACTTCAAACATGCAATTCTTCTGTCTTATTTCTAATGCTCTACTTCTCTCAGGTTTTACCTGAGTCAAACAGCCACTGTGGAATAGTGTATTGACACACTACAAGGTATTCCTCTCATGTTATTACGTTATTTAGGTTATTTGAGGCAGTATCTTATCATATTTGCCAATATATATAATGGAACAACAAAAAAATATATATTATTTTTCTGGCAGGTAAATTATTAACATAAATAGAACATTAGATTTTGTTGCCTGCATTCACTTTAGATAAGTATTTTCTTATTTTTTGTATCTATGTTTTAATGCAGTTTAAGTGATCTTAATTTAGTATATGCTTGTACAAAGGACAAAACCTTAATTTAGTATATGTTTTAATCCAGGTCCTACAAAGACAGTCGCTCCCCTGGTCCTGCTTTGCTGGTCCGCATTCTTTCCCTTCACGCAGGGTCTCGTCCTTTCTTCTTCAAGTTTTTTTCTCCAGACTTAAGAAAAAAAATCTATTTCTCAAGACAAATTTTGTATTATTATCATGTTTGTGTTGTCTGATTATCGTAATATTTTGTGTTATTATCTTGGCTTCTCATTTATATGCCAGTAAGTTTGCTCTTCTCCTTTCTTTGATTCCTTTACTTTAGCAAAGTCTTTTTTCCCTTTTATATGCAATAGGATCTTATCAATTAGCTAAACTAATTGCAATTAGCTTAGGAATTGATGAAAATTTTATATTATATCACTTGTCTATGTTATTCTACTCCACCAACTTGTATTAAACTATAGTGTATTTTAAACTAATCTTTTTATTTTCGTATGTATCCAAACATGTAATTATTATACTTTATATATATATATATTTTTTTGTAAAAAAATTTTATTATCTTTGAATAATAATCTGTTTCACCCAACTAAGAAAATGTGCTTTGGACCTTACTTCCTGCCTAGTTTCATGTATAAACCGTAGGAACCGTAGGAATTCATGAAGGCCTATAAGTCATTATTCTCCTACTTTTTTCTTCTACTTCCTTTCATAATTTTTCATTTATCCAAACATTTCATCCCTTCACCACAAAAATGAAGAAATCTGGGCGTTGAAGTTTGGACTAAGAAGCATATTTCGATGCATGAGTCTTTTTGAGTAAAAGAATAAAAAAAACACAAATTTTATTCTTATCAATTAATTTTGTAGAACAAAAAAAAAAACGCTCGCCTACTTTTTTTGTTTGTTTGTTTATTTTTCATTTATCCAAACATTTCATCCCTTCCCCCAATCACTGAGAAAACCACAAGAAGCATATTCCGATGCATGAGTCTTTTTTAGTAAAAGAATAAAAAAACGTAATTTTTTTTTCATTATCAATTAATTTATTAGAAATAAATTTAAAAAAATAAATTAAAATAAATATAATATATAGCGTATGCAATTATGAATAATGTTAAATACTCAATAATTGTCAGATAGAATATTCGCTCGATATTCGAGCAACAGATCGCTCGAGCGAGATCAGGTGGAGAGCTCGGTTGACACTCACTAATAAGAATATTTAACAGAGTTTACTCAAGATTCGCTTGACAGTTAACACCTCCCTCAAGCAAATAATTCAGGAATTGTGAAATTAAGATTTTCACGAGAATCTGGAATAGTGTAATTTTGTCCCAAAATGTAGTTGATCATTTCTCAAAATAATAAAATTATTTGCAGATCCGTGGATATTATTTACTTTACTTACTTTTCTCAAAATTAAGATTTTATGTAGTGTGATTATTTTCTTATTTTACTTACTTTTCCTCCATTGTTTTTCGCAACATTTCTCCCATTTCCCTTAAGTTCTTTTTTTCTTTTCCATTTTTGTTTTCAATATTTGTCAGCCACGCTAACAACGGACACATTTCGGAATCATTACTTTTACCATGCAAGGACTAGAATTATTCATAGCTTTTAACCGATCTTCTCAAGTCTCTTATAACTATGATATGTTATGATCATTTTTTACTATCCATGCCAGGTTCTTTGCCTATTTAAATTTCTACAGTGATATTTCTCAAGAGCTTTCTTTGTTTTCGTTTTATTCTTAGCGTTGTACGTACGTGATCTTACAAATCTTGTGGAGTGACAAAAAGATATAAGCTTACTTAAAGATGTTACGTTGGTCTTATGCTTTTGTGCTTTGGACATTTAACAAGAAATCCTTGAGGAATCACCAAAACCATATGTGTCATGATTCACAAGATCACCAACTTAATTTCCTTCAAAGATCAACTCGAAACAGAATATCTCATCAGTTGCATTTCTTCGTTTGGGATTCCTTTCCTCATTTGTAATGCTTCATTTCTTCAACCTTTGCCTTTGCAAATTTTTGAGGGACCCATACCCTCCCTTTTTCTTTTGAATTGCTTCGAGCATGGGCGAATAAAAGGTAGAAAATATGTATAGAGGATATTATGTGACGTTTCATGCGGTTTTGGTGTCGACCCTACTCTTTCCATGCTTCTTTTCCCATTAAACCAGCAACACCACAAAACATAATACTTTCTTCCAAAATCTGAGCCAAGTTACAATCAAAGTTCAATCCCATCCATCCCCTCTTTTACGTGAAGAAAAATGGCAGAGGCTATCGTCTCTATTGTGGTGGAAAGGCTTGGTGATTTGCTCTTACAAGAAGCAATATCCCAAGCAATATCCTTGCACGGGGTGAGTAAGCAAGTTAAACAGCTACAAGTTGAGCTCAAACGGATCCAAAGTCTCCTAAAAGATGCAGATGCGAGGCAAAATGAAAGCGAGAGTGTACGCCAGTGGGTTGCAGATATGAGAGATGTTGCTTATGACGCTGAAGATATTATTGAGAGGTATGCCCTCAAAATTGGCTCCCGAAAGGGAGGAGGCATACAAAATGTCCTGAAGAGGTTTGTCTCCATCTTGGGAGAAGCAAAAGCTATTTATCAAACTAGTTCAGAGATTCGTGAAATAACGAATAGAATTTCTACATTGAGCTCGCATTTACAAAAATATGGCATAAAATTTGTTTCAAAGGAAGCTGGAGGGTCGAGTTCTTTGAGTGAGGAGATAAGAGAGCAAAGGCAAACTTATGGTCATGCTGAATATAATGTTGTTGTTGGATTGAAGGATAGCCTGAAGGAAGTGGTGGCATATTTGACAGAAGAGATCAAATACAAATACAAAGTCATTTCCATATGTGGTATGGGTGGTCTTGGAAAGACTACTCTTGCTAGGAAGGTTTATAATCATCAACAAGTCACGAGTCACTTCGACTGCCGTGCCTGGGCATGTATCTCTCAACAGTATCGAAAAAGAGATGTTTGGAAAGGAGTTCTGATTAGTCTTATCTCTCCATCTAAAGAGCAGAGAGAAGAAATTGAACTTAAGACAGATGTAGAGCTTGCTGAAAAACTTTGTGAAATTCAGCGCCAAAAGAAATGTCTGGTTGTTCTAGATGATATCTGGAAAGTTGAGGCTTGGAACAGTTTACGTGCTGCCTTCCCAATGGATGATACAAATAGTAGAATATTGCTTACCTGTCGTAATGAAGCCTTGGCTTCGAAAGTAGATCCAAGTGGCCACATTCACAAATTACCATTTCTAAACGATGAAGAAAGTTGGGAATTGTTTCAGTATTTAGCAATATCAAGGAGATCAGAAGGTATATAAACAATATCATCTAATTCTCATCCACTAGATTTAGATTTTTTTTTTTAAAGTGTTTGATATGAAAGATTGCTGGTTTCACGTTTTGAACATGAATTAAGAGAGAAAAAATTGGTTTGCTACTTAATGATCCAGAAGTTTTGCAGTCTTGCGGCTAGAATTGGTTGATTGCACTACGGAACCTTAAATCCTCTTAAAAAATGACCAAAAGATGAAAAAAATTGTTAGGTTGGTCAATGATCATGAGTTTATGGTATTAGTCTGGATGAAAACTTGACATAAATATATATATATATATATATATATTCAAAATTACGCATGTATTTATTTTGAATATCAGAATATACATACATATTGATTTTTTTGATGGGAAGGATTCAAGAATATCCCATGAATCAAGTTCTTGTCCAGATTTTCAAGACTTCAAGTGGAAGATCGAGACACACATATGTTCATCAATCCTCATTGAAGGGATTTTTTGTTTTTTCGTTTTTTTGTTTTTTAATATAAGACAACATTAAATTGGATGAAATTGGATGGATCATGAAGGACAATCTTTCAATAACAATTGCATACTCTGCATTTTAGTCCATATGTTTCAATGTTTCCATCACTCTATAAGATATTGAAAGCTTTCTAGTCTCAAAATAGCCAGTAGATTATTTATTTATTTATTTCAATACTTTAGAAGAAATGATATTGTTTATATTGTGGTTGGCTATGCAGAATGTACAATCAAGGAAAATATGAATATTTTAGGGAGAAAGATGGTTAGATATTGCAAGGGATTACCATTGGCCATCACTGTACTTGGAGGAATTTTGGCCACAAAACAGACATTAGAAGAGTGGAACCAAGTACACGGAAATGTTAAATCATACATCCATCAACAGGATGGTCTTCCTATCAGCATTGTGTTGGGTTTAAGTTATGATGATTTGCCTTCCCACTTGAAATTGTGCTTCCTATATTTAGGTCATTTCCCAGAGGATTTTGAGATCAGGACTACGATGTTAATTCAAATGTGGGTGGCCGAAGGTCTTATATATCGAATGCAACACATTGGAAGTAACGAGGAAACACTGGAGGATGTTGGAGAACGATATTTACAGGAGCTAGTTCAAAGGTGTATGGTACAAGTAGGACAAAA
Source organism: Carya illinoinensis (assembly GCF_018687715.1). Lineage (NCBI taxonomy): Eukaryota > Viridiplantae > Streptophyta > Magnoliopsida > Fagales > Juglandaceae > Carya > Carya illinoinensis. The sequence continues at coordinate 20,935,585 of NC_056752.1, forward strand.
GAGTTCACTTGCAAGGATCAAAACTTGTCGTCTCCATGATCTTATGCGAGACTTCTGCATGGGAAAAGCTAAATCGGAAAACTTTCTCCACGTCATCAATATTGATCATGAGTCCAATGAAGAAAGAGAAGCTCCCATTGGTGAAGTTCAAAGAGTTGCTATCACTGGTGGATCAAGTCCCATGAGACATGGATTTACACTTCCGTCGACATCCCAAAAATATTTTCACCTAAGGTCTCTTCTAACATTCTCTGTGCCTTTGAAAGAGCAATCTATGCTAAGGAACTTCAAATATCTTAGAGTCTATATGGGGATGGATTTCACCCCTAAGATCAACAGTCTCATCCACTTGAGATTCTTATCGATGAGGCCTACTAATGTAAGAAGTATCTCATCTCTAAGAAATTTGAAGTGCTTGCAAACACTAGATTTGCGAGGGACAGAATGGCCAGGTATTGTGCCAAATGATGTGTTCAGAAATATGGAGCACTTGCGGCATCTGTATCTACCTTTTTATTCCAAATTCAGGGGGAAGTTGCAACTACCTAATGCTAATAAGTTGCAAACACTTGTAAACATTCCTGCAAACGACTTACCTTCAAATTTCACATTCAATTGTCTTCAAGTTCTTAAGGTCGATCAAAATAATTTGAGTGAGAGTTGGACTATAACACAAATGGAAATGAGTTGTCCTCAACTATATCAGCTACGACTTCGGGGGAACATGGAGAAATTGCCAGAACACGACAAGATTTCTCAACATCTTGCCTAGTTAAAGTTAAATTTCACTAGCCTTGAAGAAGACCCAATGCTGATTTTGGAGAAGCTTCCCAACTTAAAGATTCTCCACCTTGGTATCGAGGCCTACACAGGGAAGAAGATGATTTGTTCTGTAAGAGGATTTCCTCAACTTCAATCTCTCATTCTTAGTCGTTTAAAAAACTTAGAGGAGTGGGAGGTGGAGGAAGGATCCATGCCCAAGCTCTGCCATTTGAAGATTGAATTTTGCTACAAACTTAGGATGGTTCCAGATGGACTCCAGTTTGTCGGTAACCTGCAAAAATTGGAAATCGTAGGCATGAACTCGTCATTCAAGAAGAGACTTGGTGAAGGAGGACAAGATTTTTACAAAATACAACACGTGCATTCCATCAAATTTATATCTCCAAGGTAATAATGCTAAAACAAAAGTTATCATAGTTAGAAGCAGTGCACATATATATTATATAGTGAAGATTTCATTTCATGAGCTTAAAATTTTCAAAAATCTGATCGTAATACGCTATATACTGCTTTAATTATCCTGATTTCAATGTCTTTGGTAAATTTAATTAGTTACTTTTTTCATAAGAGCATCTATAATCTTGTCTTTTAGTATCTTTTGCACGAGCTCTATCTATAATAAAAATATATATTGATTTTATTGTAAATATATGCAAGATTTGAAATCAGTTTTCATGGTACTAAATTTAGGTGTGTTTCATGAATTAAAAATTTTTGGGTTTATCATCATAATCGTAATAGGAAGGTTTTAAAATCTATTTTGGGTCTGTCCTGATCTTGATTTGTTTCAATGGAAAATTCAATGTGTCCTAATTAATTTGGGGCGTATTTAAGGCATAAATAACCTTTAGTAAATTAAGGTTTCCTTGTTTGACTTTTAAGTATTTCATTGAAGGGAAAATTGAAAAATCCTTATTGATATAATTTGATACTTATCCATGAGTTTGTTGCAAAATTTTAACTTTTCTAGTATATATGATATTAGAATTATTTTACTCTGCAATCTTACACAATATTTCTGTTGAGTAGAAGTATTTTTTTTATTTTTTTTATTCAGCAGTTCATATATGGTGTAGGACTGCTGAGTGATATTTTTCAGAATGTTAATATGTTCATGTATATATTGGATTTATGATTAATTGTGATTAAAATCAATTGTGCTACGTATTGATTGTCTTGTACCTAACTCATTCTTTTGTTTTCGTCCTTTCAGCGAGTACTGGAGAAACAGAGAGCATATTTAATGGAGGTACTCTCATGGGCTGATCAATTCCAGCGTTCTGATATGATATATATATATATATATATAAATTTATTCTGAACTCTGATGTTATAAATTGTGATATTCTTTTACGTTCGATAATATTTGTGAAATTTAAATTATATTGTGATCATTTATTATTAGAAGAATAACACTACATATAGTTTTAGTTAGGGTGTGCAAGCCAAATGCACTTTATTTGAAAAAATGGTATCCATTGTTAGAAAAATAATATTTTCAAATGAGTCTTATATTTGAAAAAATGGTGTACGATATTTACATATCTTAAAACTGTAAATCCTAATTTGTATTAGCGGAACTGAATATATATATTTCAAATTCTATCATTTGAATTTGTAAATGGGGAAATAATTGGGGGCTTGAAGGTCTAGTAATTATTCGCCCTCTCATTCTTTTTTTTATTTTTTGTGGTTTATTTTTCATTTATCCAAACAAATTTCATCCTCCATTTGCATATTGATTTCATTTTTATGAACCAATCCACGTGTTTTAGTAAATATTAATGGAACTTTTTTAGTCTGGGCATGCTTGGACGGTTGGATATATAGTAGAAAAAGGATCTAAGTGAAGTTGTTTTATTGAATTTTGAAAAAAAAAAAAGAAAAGAGTAAAAGTTGAATAAAAATATTATAAAATTAAAAAAATTATTTGAATATAATTTTTATCTTAAAATCTAAAAGGTTATATTGATTTTTGGATTAGGATAGTATTAGATAATTATTAGATAAAAAAATTAAAAATATAAAATCGAAAATGTTTTATGTTAAAGTGAAAATTCACTGTGGCCATGGGTTGTAAAATACCCACTTTTGAACGGGGACAAACCAGGGCTTGGGATTGATAGGGAATGGTCTAGGGATGATTATGAAACTATTGGAAGTGGTAGTTGGCCGTGGGTGGCGGCAGAAACGGCGGAGAGAGGCCGGATTTCCCAAAAAGGAAAACTAGCTCGCGGGAGCTGTTCCGGTGACCATTGGAGGCCGAAAATAGGTGGGTTAGGACGGCAAGAGACCGGTGATGAAGTGGTGAAGAAATGGTGGCCGGAGGTGGAGCGACGGCGGCGGATCGAGGCAAAAATCGTGGGAGCTTTAAGGGGGTTTTCCGGCCAAACGGCCAGCCGGATGGGGGCTAGAAATTGGTGGGGAGGTGCGCCGGAGGGAGGGGAGTCGAACGGTATGGGCGGTGTGCCACACGGTGGCGGGACGGTGGCGGGTCGAGGGCAGGAAGCAGCTCCGGCGAGAGAGAGGAGGAGAGAGAGAGAGACGGGGTCGACGCGCACGGGGAAGAAAAGGAAAAAGAAGAAAAAGAAAAGAAAGAAAAAGAAAAAGAAAGAAGAAAAAGAAAGAGAAAAAGAAAAAAGGAAAAAGGAAAAAAAGGAGATGTAGGAAAAAAGATGAGGTCTAATCCTCATTCCGGGAAAACAAAACTAACCCGCCAAAACGAGATTAAAAACAGTAAAAAGACTAAAAGAGATAAAACACATCATCAAATAAATTAAAACCAATTTTAAAACGCAATAAATTAAAATAAATAAACTAATATATTAATTAAAATAAAAACAACCTTTCAGTGAAAATGCACGCGAAAGCGGGTCATCACATGGTCTTAAACATGTCATTCGTTACCTTCGAGGTACGATTGATATGAGATTATTTTATCAACATGGATCAAGTTCACAATTAGATGGATATACGAATGCAGATTATCTTTCAGATCCATACAGAGAGATCATTGCAATTCATAAGAAAAAATGTGAAATTGATCTCAAGCAGATACGATCAAGTGATAATTTGGCAGATTTATTCACTAAGACATTACCAACTACAACATTTAAGAAGATTGTGCATAACATTAGAATGCGAAGACTTCAAAACCTATCATAATGCACTTTTCAGGGGGAGTAAATGTTTTAAAGACTAGTACTGATTATATTCTTTTTCCTTCGCTAAAGTTTTTTTCCCATTGGGTTTTCCTTTATAAGGTTTTAATGAGACAATCCTAAAACAATTGGCGGTACATATGAATACTGTACTCTTTTTCCTTCCCCATTAGTTTTTTTCCACAGGGTTTTAACGATGCATATACTTTATATGTGGTCATCCAAAGGGGAAGTGTTATAAACCGACTTGTATGACCACCTTTAGCTGTCATTATTGACCGCCCTTAGCCATCATAGTTGACCGCCCGTAGCCGTCATTTATGACTACCCGTAGTCGTCATAATTGATCATCCTTAACCGTCAATTATGACCGCCCGTAGCCGTCATAATTGACGGTCCTTAGTCATCAGTTATAACTGCCAAGATCTCCTTTGTACTCCTATATATATAGGTATTCTTCAAAGTTTTCAATATTGAATCCTACGCATTCTTTCATCTCTCTTTCCTTCTCTCTCTTTGTCTTTCCCTCTCTCTCTTTTCATTAGTTTCATAACAAATACATTTTTTTCGTTATTTTTTTAATATTTATTTTAGATATATAAAAATAAATTTATAAACTGATATTATTTGATACAGTAAGTTAGGGCTAGTATGCCTAAGCCTAAGCAAATATGGTCAACCCTCATGTCCCTGGAAAGTTTTTGACCTTATTTATGACTCAATAATCGCCAAACAAGATATTCACTCGACATTCGAGCAACAAATCGCTCGAACGAAACTCAAATAGAGAGCTCGCTCGATACTTACTCGTGAGAACATTTGACAGAGAATTCACTCGAAATTTGCTTGACAGTCAACACTTCTGTGAAGTGAATAATTCAAGAATTGTGAAATTAAGATTTCTACTATACAATTATATATATATATATATATATATATATATGTTTATTATAAACAGTATAATCGCATGAAATAGTGTAATTTTATATCAAAATATATTTTATTATTTCTCAAGATAATAAAATTATTTGAAGCTCTATAAATGTAAGCAAATTACCAAATCAAATAAATCTTTATATGTAACTGTTTTCTTATTTTATTCACTTTTCTTACCGTTCTCCTATTTTCATTTTTTTTCTTTCTTTACTGTCCATTTTTCTTTTTAATATTAGTCAGCCACGCTAACAACCGACACATTTCGGAATCATTACTTGAATATATCAATTCGAGGGGCCCATACGCGCCCTTTTTCTTCTGAATTGCTTCGAGCATGGGCCAATAAAAGGAATAAAACATGTACAAAGGATATCATGTGTTTCACGCGGTTTTGGTGTGGACCCTACTCTTTCCGTTAGGGGTGCTACCCGCACCATACGGTGCGGGGTAGCCCCCTCCCCGCACCCCGCCCCGCACCATGCGGGGGGTGGGGTTTTCCTCCCCGCCACCCTCCCCTGCATCCCTGGGACGGGGTACCCCGCCCCACTAGGCGGGGTGCGGGGCGGATACCCAATCCGCCCCGCTTTATTTTCACTTCAAATATTAACTATATTTTATTATTTTAAAAAATTATTTCTAGATCTAAAAGTGATAAAAAATATATGTTTAGATCTAAATTGTAAATTTAAATTTTGTAAATATGACTATAATTTAAAAATTATCTCATTTTTAAATTTACTAATGCATATTTTGTGTAAGTTGTAGTGCAGTAGTTTTTAAACTATATAGTTTTTAAATTTGCTAATGCATAATTTGTGAACAAGTCTAACAAATTATAATATATATATTTATATATACACAATTTGTAAAATATAAATATATATTTATATATATAAACATATATTTATGTTTTTGTAAATATAAATATTTATGTTTATATATATATATAATATATATATATATAGGTGAGGGCGGGGCGGGGGAAATGCGGGGCGGGGTTGGGCTCTCCCCGCCCCCCGCCCTCGCTAGGGGGACTAGATGCGAGGCGGGGGCCCCCAACCCGGCCCATGCGGGGCGGTGCACCCCGCCCCGTCGTGCGGGGGCGGGGCGAACGGGGGCGGGGTAGCGGGGTGCGGGGCCCCGTTGCCCACCCCTACTTTCCGTGCTTCTTTTTCTCTTCTACAGAAAAAAAAAAAAAAACTATATTACGAATTTAAGTATTCAAAAGTGTTAAAATATATTATGAATAATAATAAAAAATAATAATAAAATAATAAATAATAATGAAATATATTTAAAAAAATTAAGAGTATCTCAATACCTAAATACACCCGAGTCACCGAAACATCTCCTAAAAATACATCTTAACAATGCATTTTATTTTATTTTTTATATATTTTTTTAATCATCATAAATACTTAAAAAAATAAAAAAACACAACATTATTTAAATTTTTTTCATAAAAAAAAAAATTTGGAACGCACATTTGAGACACTATTTAGGTAAAAATATTATTTATCTTAGTAGCAATAAAATAAAAAATCTTAATAGTAATATAATTGCATTATATTTATTTACTTTTATTAAGTTTCTCTTATATTTATTTATATTTTTTAAAAAAATTATATGATATTTACGTATTTTATAATTTTAAATATTATTTCTTTTTCACATTACATTTGCCTGTCCTATGGGAAAAAAAAAAAAACTAATAATGGCTGCTAGTCAAGATTTTGTATTTATTCATATTTAAAAAAAAAAATTATTGTTGTAAAATAACATTGTTGTAAAATAAATTGTATGACCACCTTGAGCTAGTCGATATATGCACAATGCATAGTGCCAGCATAGTACTGTATAGTAACTGGCATAGTGAATGGCCGACATAATGTACAGTGTATAGTGCCAACATAGTACTGCATAGTAACTGGCATAGTGAATGACTGATATAATGCACAGTGCATAGTGCCAGCATAGTACTGCATAGTAACTGGCATAGTAAATGGCCGACATATGCACAGTGCATAGTGTCAGCATAGTACTGCATAGTAAGCTAGCATAGTTCCCTTTGTACGCCTATATATATCGTTGAATTCTTTAAGAAATTCATAAGTTTCATAACTTCTCTGAGTTCTATCTCTCTCTCTCCTTTTAGAAAGTTTTATAATAAATCTATCTCTCTCTTTCTTTTTCGATAGTTCTATAACACGTTATCAGCACGAGAGTTCTGACGATCTTGAAGCTAATAGTCCTCTACTTCAAGTAAGTCTTTCAATATATTTTTTTTTTGTAGTTTTCAAAATGAATATAAAATATTAAACATACTTATGTTCCTGATTTATATATGTAGAAAATGTCAAATCTTACAAAATTGGAATTCGTTGCTCTTGACATTTCTGGAAAAAATTATTTATCTTGGATCCTTGATGCTGAGATCCATTTGGATGCAATGAACTTGGGAGATACAATTAAAGAAGGAAATCAAGGGTCCCTGCAGGACCGTGCTAAGTCAATGATTTTCCTTCGGCACTATCTTCATGAAGAATTAAAAACTGAGTATCTAACGGTGAAAGATCCACTTATTTTGTGGAATGATTTAAGGGAGAGATATGAATACCAGAAAACTGTAATCCTCCTAAAAGCTCGTCATGATTGGATGCACCTAAGGTTGCAAGACTTCAAGAGTGTTAGTGAGTATAACTCTACATTCTTTAAAATTAGCTCGCTATTGAAATTATATTGTGAAAAAGTCATTGATGATGACTTGTTAGAGAAGACATATACTACTTTTCATGCCTCGAATGTGCTCCTGCAGCAGCAGTATCGAGAGCGAAAGTTCAAGAAATATTCTAAACTTATATCTTGTCTTCTATTAGCTGAGCAAAATAATGAGCTTTTATTAAGAAATCACCAGTCACGTCCTACTGGTTCTATATCATTCCCTGAAGTGAATGATACTAGATTTACATCATTCCCAGAAGCGAATGGTGCATCTTTTCAAAGAAAAAGAGGGCGTGGACGTGGTAAGAAAAACTATAGAAGTGGAGGTCCTAGAAGTGACCACACTAAAAAGGAAAATAATAGATATACACCGTACCACCAGAAGTGGTTCAACTCAGAAAAGGGCAAAGGTCCTCAAAATAAATTTGTAAAGAAATATGAAGATGAATGCCATAGATGTGGTATGACTGGACATTGGTCTCGTACCTGTCGTACAGCTAAGCACTTGGTTGACTTATACCAATCTTCCATAAAAGAAAAGACAAAGAAATTTGAAACAAATTTTGCTGAACCATCATATGCTTTAAATTCTATAGATGGAGAAGATATTACAAGTCTTGATGTTTCTGATTTCTTTGAGGATTCTAGTGGTAGAGTTGATCATGGAAGTGTTCCTTTTTAATTAATGTATTTCCTTTATATTATTGTAAAATATTTTTATTCTGTAATGTTTTTTTTAGTAATGAAAGTTTTATATATTTTGTAGAATCATGAGTCTTATTGATGAACTTTCTATCTCCGAGATGAATAATAAAGATGTATGTCTGGCTGACAGTGCTACAACTCACAATTCTTAAGGATAAAAAATATTTTCAAAATCTAACATTGAGTAAAGCCTATGTTCATACCATCTCCGGTTCATCGAATCTAATTGAAGGTTCCGGAAGAGCTTATATTGTGTTGCCTAATGGTACCAAATTTTGTATTAATGATGCTCTATTTTCTTCACAATCTAGAAGAAATTTATTAAGTTTCAAAGATATACGTCGTAATGGTTGTCATATTGAAACTATTAACGAAGACGATAAAGAGCATCTTCTCATTACTAAAATAATTTCGAGCCAGAAGCTTGTATTAGAAAAACTGTCTGCCCTCTCATCTGGATTGTATTATACAAAAATGAGAACAATTGAATCACATGTTGTAATGCACCAGAAGTGCATTGATCCTAAAATATTTATGACTTGGCATGATCGCCTTGGACATCCGGGATCAATAATGATGAGACGAATAATTGATAATTCGTATGGGCATCCCCTAAAGAATCAGAAGATTATCTTACCCAATGAATATCCATGCTCTGCATGTTCTCAAGGTAAATTGATTATCAAACCATCTATCTCAAAGGTTGTTTTTGAATCTCCATTTTTTTTTACAAAGAATTCATGGAGATATATGTGGGCCTATTCAACCATCAAGTGGACCGTTCAGATATTTTATGGTTTTAATTGATGCATCAAGTCGATGGTCACATGTTTGTCTACTTTCCACTAGAAATACTGCATTTGCTAAACTTCTTGCACAAATAATTAAGCTACGATCACAATTCCCTGACTATCCAATTAAAACTATTCGATTGGATAATGCAGGAGAATTTACAGCTCAAGCTTTTAATAATTATTGCATGTCAATAGGAATAGATGTTGAACATCCAGTTGCCCACACACACACTCAAAATGGTTTAGCTGAATCATTGATTAAAAGGCTTCAGCTAATCGCTAGACCTTTACTCATGAAATCAAATCTTCATATTTCTGCTTGGGGACATGCTATAATTCATACAGCATCATTAATTCGAGTTAGGCCATCAGCATATCACAAATATTCACCATTACAGCTTGCATTTGGTCAGCAACCAAATATTTCTCATCTTCGTATTTTTGGATGTACTGTATATGTTCCAATTGTACCTCCACAACGTACAAAGATGGGCCCTCAACGTAGACTTGGAATATATGTTGGGTTTGATTCTCCATCTATTATCAGATACCTTGAGCCTCTTACAGGGGATATGTTTAAGGCACGTTTTGAGAATTGTCATTTTGACGAATCCATTTTTCCAACATTGGGTGATGAGAAGTCGGTGCCTGAAGTATGACAGGAAATTACTTGGAAAAATAAAGCTCTTTTCCAATTTGATCCTCGTACAAAAGAATGTAATCTAGAGGTTCAAAAGATTATTCATTTGCAAAGTGTTGCAAACCAATTACCAGATGTATTTACTGACACTAAAGGTGTGGTAAAATCATATATTCCTGCTGTTAATGTTCCAGTAAGGATTGCAGTCCCTGAAGGACAAGTTGCCAAAATAGCAATAGGCGAATCTAAGATACGCCTGAAGCGTGGACGGCCTATTGGTGCTAAGGACAAAATTCTTCGGAAGAGGAAAATACAAAATGAATTTGGTACTCCTGAAGAGTCCATACCAAAACAGGCCATAAGAGTAATTGATGCTCCTGAAGAGAATAAATCTCCTGAGAAAGAACCTTCTGAAGAGGTATTTCATGAAATGTCTTCCCTTGAAGAGGGACAGGTACTTGAAAATAACAAGATCTCGATACATTTCATGAGTACAGGAGAAATTTTGAATAGAAATAAAACTGTTGTCGACAACATATTTTCATATAAAATGGCTCTTGACATTACCAGAAGTAATGAAGAAATTGAGTCAAAAACTGTCGAAGAATGTCGATGTAGAGATGACTGGCCAAAATGGAAATCAGCTATTGAAGCTGAATTAAACTCGCTAGCAAAGTGAGAGGTCTTTGGACCAATTATACAAACACCAAAGGGTGTAATGCCCGTTGGATATAAATGGGTATTTATACGTAAACGTAATGAAAGCAATGAAATTGTGCGATATAAAGCACGACTTGTTGCACAAGGTTTCCTGCAGAAACCGGGGATTGATTATGAGGAAACATACTCTCCTGTTATGGATGCAATCATATTCAGATATTTGATCAGTTTGGCAGTTATAAAAAGATTGAATATGCAATTGATGGATGTGGTCACTGCATATTTATATGGATCATTAGATCATGACATATATATGAAAATCCCTGAAGGATATAAAATGCCTGAAGCTTCTAATCTGAGTACATCCAGAAGTATGTATTCTATTAAGCTTCAAAGATTTTTATATGGGTTAAAACAATCCGGACGCATGTGGTATAAACGCCTTAGTGAATATCTATTGAAAGAAGGATTTGAGAATAATCCAATATGCCCATGTGTTTTTATTAAGAAATCAGACTCCGGATTTGTTATTATTGCGGTTTATGTTGATGATCTAAATCTTGTTGGAACTCCTGAAGAGATCAGAAGAACCGCTACATATTTAAAGAATGAATTTGAAATGAAGGATCTTGGCAAAACGAAATTTTGTCTCGGCCTGCAACTTGAGCATTTGCCAAATGGAATTCTTATTCATTAGTCAAATTATACAGAGAAAGTCTTGAAACACTTTTACATGGACAAAGCTCATCCCCTGAGTACTCCAATGGTTGTTCGATCACTTAATGTGCAAAAGGATCCATTTCGTCCTTGTGAAGACAATGAAGAAATTCTTGGTCCTGAAATACCTTATCTCAGTGCAATTGGAGCCCTGATGTATCTTGCAAATTGCACTCGGCCTGATATTGCATTTTCAGTTAATTTACTTGCAAGATATAGTTCCGCACCAACTCGAAGACATTGGAATGACATTAAACATATCCTTCGATACCTTCGAGGTACGGTTGATATGGGATTATTTTATCAACATGGTTCAAATCCACAATTAGTTGGATATGCAGATGCAGGTTATCTTTCAAATCCACACAGAGGTAGATATCAAACTGGATATGTATTTACTTATGGAAATTCTGCTATATCATGGAGATCTGTCAAACAAACATTATCTGCTACCTCTTCAAATCATTCAGAGATCATTGCAATTCATGAAGTAAGTCGAGAATGTATTTGGTTAAGATCAATGATCCAACATATTCAAGAAAAGTGTGGTATTCCAGTGATTAATGATAGCCCAACAACTTTATACGAAGATAATGATGCTTGTATTACTCAAATTAGAGGAGGATATATCAAAGGTGATAGAACCAAACATATTTCACCTAAATTCTTTTATACTCATGAACTTCAAGAGAAAGGTGAAATTAAAATCAAGCAGATACGATCAAGTGATAATCTGGCAGATTTATTCACAAAAGCATTACCAACTGCAACATTTAAGAAGATTGTGCAGAACATTGGAATGCGGAGACTTGAAGACCTTTTATCATGCACTTTTCAGGGGGAGTAATGTCTTGAAGACTTATACTGATTGTACTCTTTTTCCTTCGCTAAGGTTTTATCCTACTGGGTTTTCCTTTGCAAGGTTTTAATGAGGCAATCTTAAAGCATTTTACGGTACACATGAATATTGTACTCTTTTTCCTTCGCCATTGGTTTTTTTTCCCACAGGGTTTTTCCTTGGCAAGGTTTTAACGAGACATATTCATTATATGTGGTCATCCAAAGGGGGAGTGTTGTAAAATAACATTGTTGTAAAATAAATTGTATGACCACCTTGAGCTAGCCGATATATACACAGTGCATAGTACTGCATAGTAACTGGCATAGTGAATGGCCGACATAATGTACAGTGCATAGTGCTAACATAGTACTGCATAGTAACTAGCATAGTAAATGACCGACATAATGTACAGTACATAGTGCTAGCATAGTACTGCATAGTAACTGGCATAGTGAATGGCCGACATAATGTACAGTGCATAGTGCCAGCATGGTACTACATAGTAACTGGCATAGTGAATGGCCGATATAATGTATAGTGTATAGTACCAGCATAGTACTGCATAGTAACTGGCATAGTAAATAGCCGACATATACACAGTGCATAGTGTCAACATAGTACTGCATAGTAAGCTAGCATAGTTCCCTTTGTACGCCTATATATATCGTTGAATTTTTTAAGAAATTCATAAATTTCATAACTTCTCTGTGTTCTATCTCTCTCTTTTTAGAAAGTTTTATAATAAATCTATCTCTCACTTTCTTTTTCAATAATTCTATAACAATTACACAATACTTACGATTTTATAATTTCAAATATCATTTTCACTTCAAATTACATTTGCCTGTACAGGGTTAAAAACAAAAAAACACAAAAAACAAAAAAACAATAATGGCTGCCGGCCAAGGAAATAGGAAAAAGAATTCTTGTGTCGGTCAAGTCCAAAGCCACTTTAATTATTTCTTTTTTGTTTTTAAACGAAAAGAGGAAAAGGCGAAAAGAGAACCTAATGTGAAAAGAGGTAAAAATGAAAGGGTAACGATAGAATTACATCCCTTTCACCGTTACTTTACTTATTTGTAATGTATTTATTTATTTTTATTTTTTATTTTTAAAAAAAGTAGTAAAATAATAATAAGCTATCATTATTCAAAAATAAAACATTTATAATTTTTCAACATTTAAAAAGATTCCACGAAAAACGACAACATTTAATTTCTAATCCCACCACACTGCAAAAGTAAAAAAAAAAAAAAAAGAAAAAAGAAAAAACAAAGAAAAAGAAAAAGAAAAAGCTATAGCATTGAGTTGTCGCTCTTCAACGACAAATGCCATGTGAGGTTATGAGAACATGGACGAACTAATCAATTTTTTTTGGACTATACGTTAAAATTTCTATTGCATTTTATCAATTAGTATCTATTTAACTTTTGAAGTACTATATTTTAGTCATGTTTATGATAGTGACTAAAATATTATATTTATAAATTATTAATTAACATATAGTTAGCATAGTTGTAAAATATAAAAAAAAATTAAAAATATTATTATTAAAAAATAATATTATATTACTATTTTAACTAATCTAATATTAAATTATATTCTGAATGATTTTAATTTTATACAAAATATATACTTTTAACTAAATTTTAAAAATAATTTTGATGAAACTAATACGAATGCTTTACTGCCATTAATTAGTTACGACTTTCATATGCAGGTATTGATCGGATCCAGCAAATAATGAAAGAGGCATCCCACCAAACCCATATACTCAAACTTTATTTGAAAACCGAGTTCAAGTGAAGTGAAAACCGTGTGGACCCTCCTTGCTGGACGATTTGTTTGACGCAATTTTGGTTGAATCCTCTCGTCGTGATACCACGCGTTGCACATCAATAACATGATATTTTCTTGCAAAACTTGAGCCGAGAGTTACATCCAACTCTCAAATATCTTCTTCTATTATTAGTATTTTTTTTGACAAGCAGCAGAGAAATGGCAGAAGCTATCGTCTCTATTGTGGTGGAAAGGCTTGGTAATTTGCTCATACAAGAAGCAATATCCTTCGCCGGAGTGAGTAAACAAGTTAAACAGCTACAAGTTGAGCTCAAACAGATCCAAAGTCTCTTAAAAGATGCAGATGCGAGGCAAAATGAAGGAGAGAGTGTACGCCAGTGGGTTGCAAATATGAGAGATGTTGCTTATGACGCCGAAGATATTATTGAGAGGTATGCCCTCAAAGTTGGCTCCCGAAAGGGAGGAGGCATACAAAATGTCCTGAAGAGGCCGTTTGTCTGCATCTTGAGAGAAGCAAAAGCTATTTATCAAACTAGATCAGAGATTGGTGAAATAACGAAGAGAATTTCTACATTGAGCTTGCATTTACAAAATTATGGCATAAAATTTGTTTCGATGGAAGGTGGAGGCCCGAGTTCTTCGAGTGAGAAGATAGGAAAGCAAAGGCAAACTTATGCACATGTTGAACATAATGTTGTTGTTGGATTGGAGGATAGCCTAAAGGAAGTGGTGGCATGTTTAACAGAAGAGGTCAAATACAAGTATAGAGTCGTTTCCATATGTGGTATGGGTGGTCTTGGAAAGACTACTCTTGCTAGAAAGGTTTACAATCATCAACAAGTCACGAGTCACTTCGACTGCCGTGCTTGGGCATGTATCTCTCAACGATGTCAACCAAGAGATGTCTGGGAAGGAGTCCTGATTAGTCTTATCTCTCCATCTAAAGACCAGAGAGATGAAATTCGAAGCTTGAGAGATGAAGAGCTTGCTGAGAAACTTTTTGAAATTCAGCAGCAAAAGAAGTGTTTGGTGATTTTAGATGATATCTGGAATGTTGAGGATTGGTACAATTTACGTGCTGCCTTCCCAATGAATGATACAAACAGCAGAATATTGCTTACCTCTCGTAATGAAGCCTTGACTCCGAAAGTAGATCCAAGTGGCCACCTTCACAAATTACCATTTCTAAACGATGAAAACAGCTGGGAATTGCTTCAAGGTTTAGCAATATCAAGGAGATCAGAAGGTATATAAACAATATAATCTAATTCTCATCTGCTAGATTTTCTTTTGAAAGTGTTTGATATGAAAGATTGCTAGTTTAGTAGTCGAGGTAACTTAACGTTTTGAACAAGAATTAAGAGAGAAAAAATATTCGTTTACAGCTATAGCCTCTCTTAAAAGAATGAAATTAGTTTGCTAGAATTGGTTGATTTCACTACGGAACCTCAAATCCTCTTGAAAAATGACCAAAAGATAAAAATACTTGTTAGGTTGGTCAATGATAATGAGTTTATGGTATTACTATGAATGAAAACTTGACATATATTCAAAATTACGCATGTATTTATTTTAAGTATTGGAATATACATACATATTGATTTTTTTGATGGGAAGGATTCGAGAATATCCCATGAATCAAGTTCTTGTCAAGATTTTCAAGACTTCAAGTGGAAGATCAAGGCACAAATTAATATGTTTATCAATCCTCATTGAAGGGATTTTTTTTTTTTTTTTTAATATAAGACAACATTAAATTGGATGAAATTGGATGGATCATGAGGGACAATCTTTCAATAACAATTGCATACTCTACATTTTAGTCCATATGTTTCAATGGTTCAATCACTTTATAAGACATTGAAAGCATTCTAGTCTCAAAATAGCCAGTAGATTATTTATTTATTTATTTCAATTTATTTAGAAGAAATGATATTGTTTATATTGTGGTTGGCTATGCAAAATGTACAATCATGGAAAATATGAATATTTTAGGGAGAAAGATGGTTAGATATTGCAAGGGATTACCATTGGCCATCACTGTACTTGGAGGACTTTTGGCCACAAAACAGACATTAGAAGAGTGGAACCAAGTACATAGAAATGTTAAATCATACATCCATCAACAGGATGGTCTTCCTATCAGCATTGTGTTGGGTTTAAGTTATGATGATTTGCCTTCCCATTTGAAATTGTGCTTCCTATATTTAGGTCATTTCCCAGAGGATTTTGAGATAAGGACTAGGATGTTAATTCAAATGTGGGTGGCCGAAGGTCTTATATATCAAATGCAACACATTGGAAGTAACGAGGAAACACTGGAGGATGTTGGAGAACGTTATTTACAGGAGCTAGTTCAAAGGTGTATGGTACAAGTAGGACAAAAGAGTTCATTTGTAAGGATCAAAACTTGTCGTCTTCATGATCTTATGCGAGACTTCTGCGTGGAAAAAGCTAAATCGGAAAACTTTCTCCACATCATCAATATTGATCATGAGTCCAATGAAGAAATAGAAGCTCCCATTGGTGAAGTTCGAAGAGTTGCTATCAGTGGTAGATCAAGTCCCTTGAGACATGGATTTACACTTCCATTGACATCCCAAAAATATTTTCACCTAAGGTCTTTTCTAACATTCTCTATGAGTTTGAAAGAGAAATCTTTGCTAAGGAACTTCAAATATCTTAGAGTCTATATGGGGATGGATTTCACCCCTAATATCAATCGTCTCATCCACTTGAGATTCTTATCTCCAAGGTATACTAGTGTAAGAAGTATCCCATCTCTAAGAAATTTGAAGTGCTTGCAAACACTAGATTTGCGGCAAATGTATTGGCCAGATAATGTGCCGAATGATGTGTTCATAAATATGGAGCACTTGCGGCATCTGTATCTACCTCTGTTGGCCAAATTCAGGGAGAAGTTGCAACTACCTAATGCTAGTAAGCTGCAAACACTTGTGAATATTCCTGTTTCCATATGTGATGTTAAAGATCCGACGGCTGGATTTGACGAGTTTGGAAAGGACTTAATGCCTTCAAATTTCACATTCAATTGTCTTTGTGTTCTTAAGATCAGTCAAAAGAAGACAGTGGCTATAACACCAATGGTAATGCGTTGTCCTCATATATATCAGCTACGGCATCTAGGGAAAATAGAGAAATTGCCAGAACACGACCAGATTTCTCAACATCTTGCCCAGTTAAAGTTAGCTAATACTCGTCTTGAAAAAGACCCAATGTTGATTTTGGAGAAGCTTCCCAACTTAAAGATTCTTCACCTTAGGTCATTTGCCTACACAGGGAAGAAAATGATTTGTTCTGTAAGAGGATTTCCTCAACTTCAGTCTCTCATTCTTTATAGTTTAAAAGACTTAGAGGAGTGGGAGGTGGAGGAAGGATCCATGCCCAAGCTCTACCATTTGAAGATTGAATATTGCCTCAATCTTAGGATGGTTCCAGATGGACTTCAGTTTGTCAGTAACCTGCAAAAATTGGAAATCGTAAGAATGTACCCGTCATTTGAAGAGAGACTTGGGGAAGGAGGACAGGATTTTTACAAAATACGACACGTGCCTTCCCTCAAAGTTATACCTCTAAGGTAATAACTTAAAATTTTCAAAAATCTAATCGTAATACGCTATATGCTGCTTTAATTATCCTAATTTCAATGTCTTTCGTAAATTTAATTAGTTAATTTTTTCCTAAGAGCATCTATAATCTTGTCTTTTATATCTTTTGCACCTGCTCTATCTGTAATAAAAATATATTGATTTTATTATAAATACATGCAAGATTTGAAATCAGTTTTCATGGTACTAAATTTATGTGTGTTTCATGAATTAAAAATTTTTGGGTTTATCATCATGATCGTAATAGGAAGGTTTTAAAATCTATTTTGGGTCTGTCCTGATCTTGATTTGTTTCAATGGAAAATTCAATGTGTCCTAATTAATTTGGTGCATATTTATGGCATAAACAACCTTGAGTAAATTAAGGTTCCCTTGTTTGACTTTTAAGTACCTCATTGAAGGGAAAATTGAAAAATCCTTATGGATATAATTTGATACTTATCCATGAGTTTGTTGCAAAATTTTAACATTCCTCGTATATATGATATTAGAGTTATTCTTGTTGAGAAGAAGAATTTTTTTATTTTTTTATTCAGCAATTCATATATGGTGTAGGACTGCTGAGTAATATTTTTCATAATGTTAAATCAATTTTTTTTATTCAGCAGTTCATTTATGATTAATTGTGATTAAAATCAATTGTGCTACGTATTGATTGTCTTGTACTTAACTAACTCTTTTATTATCGTCCTTTCAGCCACTTGGAGCTGTCCTATGTTATGCTGCTCACTTCTAGCGCTATGGTATCATATACTGTGGGTGCTTGAAAATTAAATTTATTCTGAACTCTGATGTTATAAATTGTGATATTCTTTTATGTTTGACAATATTTGTGAAATTTAAATTATATTTTGATGATTCATTACTAGAAGAGTAACACTACATACAGAGTCCTATATTTATCTAACTTTTTCAAAATAATATACGATATTTATACATTCTAAAACTGAAAATCTTAATTTCTAGTAAAGGAACGGAATATATATTTCAAATTCTTATATTGGAATCATGAGGTTTTATTATTTGTAAACGGGAAAATAAGATCCCTTCTTAGTCGGAGTTTTACTTTATATAGAGTATTGCACACTTTTGACTTACTGATATTTCTTAATCTTTTTAAAGGTTTTAAGATTCTTTTTTTAATTTTTAATTTCAATTCAAAAATTTTTAAAACTATAAAAACATAAATCTTTTTCTTTCAAAGATCTGGCAGTGGTTGGTTAGTTGGACTTTCAGTTGCCACAAGCAATCAGAGTGTTTTGTGAAGGCCGAGTAATCATTCACCCTCTCATTTTTATTTTATTTTATTTTTGTTTATTTCTCATTTATCCAAACAGATTTCATCTTCCGTTTGCATATTGATTTCATTTTTATGAACCAATCCACATGTGTTTTAGTAAATATTAATGGAACTTTTTTAGTCTGGGTGGATATTATTGATTTTTAAGAAAAGGATTTGAGTAAAGATGTTTTATTAATTTTTAAGAAAATAAAGAGTAAAAGTTGAATAAAAATATTATAAAGTTAAAAAATTGTTTAAATATAATTATTAAATATTATTTTTATTTTAAAATTTGAAAAGTTGTTTTGATTTTTGGGTTATGATGGTATTAGATAATGATTATATTAAAATGTTAATCATTTAAAATCAAAAAATGTTTTATGTTAAAGTAATGTTTAAAAAGAAAATATCTTAAAATACCTCGTCATCCAAACATTTCTTAAGAATCGTTCAATGATAAGTAAAAAAAAAAAATAAAAAAAATTATATTTATAGTCATAGAGTGTGCAATCATCACATACTCATTTTGAAAAAGATTAAGTAAATTAGGATTTACATGAAAAATTAATTTTTTAATAGTGAAACTCATTCGTTTTCAATTACATGTTATTAGACTTTAGTAAATTATTATATATGTTACTAACTTATTATACTATATTTATTTAAATAATAGTGTCTAACTTATTTTTATACTTTTTTTTTTCTAATCAAGCTTAATATATATATAATAAAAAAGGATTACAAAAGTGGGGGTGGATCCTTTCCACTGTCCAAATACAAAAAGCATTGAGGAATAGAAAAAAGGGGTAGGTTACCAAACACATGGTTTGTAGCTGCTCATTGCGCCACCGAGTACGCACATCAATTCTGTGATCGATGGATTTTGATAAATTTTCAAGCTGGATGGTCTTCTGCATATGATCTGATGTCTTCTATAATTTCCAAGCTGGATGGTCTTCGGCATATGATCTGATCTTAATTACATATAGTAGTAATAATATGAAGTTTTATATAAGATGGACAAAACTCTTCTTGGACTAGCCTTGTTTGACTTAAGTCCTATCCGTCTACCGAGTGAACCGCGTCGAGGGGAGTATATGTAGCTTCTAGGCTCACGTCCCCAATCAGAAGATCGATACCCTCGAATAGCATCACTCGAGCGTCTAGGATTGGAACCAGAGATTTTGTTTCGTGTCAAGCTCAGGATAGAAGTACCCCACGGGAGAAGAGGCCCACCAACAGTACCCGGCAGGCTATTTGAGAGTTCCTCCCTTCCTCCTAGAGCCTCTACTAGCCATCATGTTTGCTTAGGTGAAGGCCCATCTCTTGGAGTTGCACACCGACTAGGCCCTTTCCAATGACAACATACGGGACTACCTATGCATGCCCGAGGCTTCCCCTACCACTACTGGGGTTGGAGGTTAGGAGGAAGGGGAGGGGGCCCTCCCTGACGCTTCCCCTTCCATCACCAAGGTTGGGGGACCAAGGGGTGTCGCTAGGTCAGCCTTTCCCAATGTTAGGAGTGTTCCTTCCACGTCCTCTTCCATCGAGCTGACTAGTAAGGGTTGTGGGAAAGGTTCTAGTGATTCCCACACTGTTGTGGTGCTGAGTGACGATGACGACTCTTGGGACTCCGAGATAAGCTCCTTCTTTGCCACCCATTGGGGGGGGGGAGGGGGGGCGTCCCCTCAGGCGTCATTGTCAGGCGGCCCTATTTAGTCTGAAGAGGTTCCTTTTGAATAGGAGAAGGAAGCTGAAGTGGGGATACCAAACTTCTCCTAGCAGTTGGGGGTTGCTGACCCTTCCTCTTCCATCGGGGCTGAGGGGGGCCAAGCCCCTACCTTGGATCTTGACAAGTTATGGGCTACGACCACCGAATGGGTGGCCTAAAGGCTGCAACCCTTCTTTGCCCAGGTAAGTCCTCTCACTCATTACTTATTCCATTAGGCCTTTTCCACCCTTGCCTCTGAATTTCTTGTTGTTCTCTTCATTGTAGGCTGCAATGATTGGCGAGGAGCTAGGGGACTTAGAGGAGGCCAATCGAGAGCTCGGGACATTGGGCCGCTACGGGTACTATAAGCTGAAGCAGGCAGCCCAACAGATCGAAGTTCTATCCGCTGAGCCTAAAGAGCTGATCGACGAGGTGGAGGATATGAGAAAATGCAACCGGCGTTTGGTGGTAGATGTCGAGAGGCTGCGAATCAACTGGCTGCAATGATTGGCAAGGAGCTAGGGGAGCTAGAGGAGGCCAACCGAGAGCTCGGGACGTTGGGCCGCTTCGGGTACTATAAGCTGAAGTAGGTGGCCCAACAGAACGAAGTTCTATCCGCCAAGCTTAAAGAGCTGATCGACGAGGTAGAGGATATGAGAAAACGCAACCGGCATTTGGGGGAAGATGCCAAGAGGCGCAAGCAGAAGAAAAAGTTGCTAAATCAGGTGCTGGCTGAGGCCGAGGAGGGGCTCACCTGGTTGCATTTAGAGGCGAAATGCCTCGAGCAGGATCGTGTTGAGGCCTAAGGAACTTAGTTGCCTGGGAAGCATAGTTGGGGTTGACTCGGTAGAAGTTCCAAGAGCTCCGACAGGATCATAGAGTGCACAATCACTACATACTCATTTTAAAAGAAATTAACTAAATTAGAATCTACATGAAAAATTAATGTTTTAATAGTAGACCTTATTTTTTTCCAAAGTAGCAATGCTTACACAACTCATAATTGTATCTAACATTGTTAAAAATAATATAATGTTTTTCAGATCTCAAGATTTAATTTTATGTGAGATGGATGAACTCTTCTTGGAATAGTCTTCTTTCATTCAAGTCTATCGTGCCTCGATTGTTCTATGAGCCTTTTGGGCTTATGATAATATATCCCTATAGTAAATAATGCGGACCTTAGAAACAATTGTTTTTCTCCTTTTCCCCTACCTATTTTGGGTATATTAATATTTTACATCACAATCACACTTCACTCATTCCATTTTTTCTCCTCTTTTTTCTATTTATAATTTCTTCTTCTCTTGGGAACTTTTATTAATTGTTTCAATTAATAATAGCTTGACGGGGGAAAATTGGAATATGAATCATGTCTATGAGCATTCTCGATAGCTTAAATATCTAAACTTTTTTTTCTATTTTAACTAATTATCTTAAAATATCACAATCTAGCCGTTACCCAAATTTCTTCTTTATTTTTTGAAGAAGAGAATTGAAAAGATGAAGAGAGATAAATGATGAATGAAGAAAGAAGTAAAAGGGAGAGCAATAATACTGAAAAAGGACTAAGGAGAGAGAAATTATATAAAAAATTAAAAAATTATGCAATGTATTATTGCTCAACATTAACCTCAACTACTTCTTCATAAATAGGCGCTAGCTGTGGGTCTAAGAGCAATGGCTTCTTCTTCTTCGAGAACTGGGTTTCTCTCATTCTTGTTTGCTTTCTTATTGCTCTGCTCGCTTTCGTTTTCTATTGATGTTTCGCATGATGGAAGAGGAATCACGATTCACGATTGACGGAGAACGCAGAATCCTAATATCCGGTTCTATTCAATATCCTCGAAGCACTCCTGAAGTAAGTGCATATTATATGCCATGCAACTCACTACAAGAAAGCTGCTCAATTGTAACTAATTATTTCCTGTAAAAATAATTATCTTTTATCAAAATGAGTCGGTTTGGATTTAAATAGTTATTCTTGTTGCATATAATTCGTTAATAAAAAATAAATTCAATTTTACATAGAGTAGTAAAATAGTTATAGACTAATTATTATAAGTTTATCATTTTTCCATAAATATTGCATAATCTAGTAGTACTAAGACTATTATATCTCCTCCTAATTTCGATAAAATCTGTTTGTTGAGTATTTTGTGTTGGTGGTTGGTAATCTTATCGTCTTTTTCTCCCCCTTTAATATTCAACAAATTAACAACTGCAAATTACAACACAGTACTCTCATAAATTTTCTCATCAATGACCACAGATATATAAATTTAATCTAATGGATAGAATTTTCATCTTGATCTAGAGAGAACTACCTACTTAATTTAATGGATATAATTTAGGAGAATTTAGAAATGATATTTGCAGTACTATGGTGTGTAAGATTCGCACACTCCATTTGAAAAAAGTGGACCTCACATTTTTTTAAATGGAGTATGCAGGGCTTGCATATCTTAGAACCGTATCTAGCATTACTCTATAAATACAATTTTACGTATAATATTATACATAAAGTAATACTATGTACAATCGTGAAGCATGCAAATGCTGTGTAATCGTTTTGAAAAAGAGTGTGGTCCTCTATTAAAAATGAATTTTCTATTAATTTGAGTTATGGATTTATTTAATTTTTTCAAAATGATTATGCAGCACATGCATATTTACGATTGTAAATATCATTTCTCTCTTATGCTTATTGAGTGACAATCCCATTTTATTAGTTCTTTTTTTTTTTTTTTTTTTTAATTCGAGTTTTGAATTTCATATTTCAAAATCTTCATCATCATGCGGAAAAAGTATTGGCCGTTTGGTAGAGTATCTCTGATCAAGTGATTAGTTTTGGCTTAGCAAAATTCCCTAACAACATTAACCTCAACCACTTCTTCATAAATCGGCGCTAGCTGTGGGTCTAAGAGCAATGGCTTCTTCTTCTTCGAGAACTGGGTTTCTCTCATTCTTGTTTGCTTTCTTATTGCTCTGCTCGCTTTCGTTTTCTATTGATGTTTCGCATGTGTAATGGGCCCTTTTCTGTAGACTCGTTCGAGAGAGTCAATCTCCAAGAAGATCAAGAAGAAGAGAGAGAGAGAACTGAAGAGAGAAGTATTTCAGAGGGAAGTTGTTTGCACAATTCGGGATATGGGATCCTTCCTCCCATTCCTCTATTTATTGAACATCTGTAACGAGAATCTGTTATTACAGTTAGAGTTTACACTACGTCATGCCAAGCTTAGTACAAGTAAGTTCTATTTAATGAAACTATGCGTATTACTTTTAAACGACAATGTAATCTATTTACAACTCAACGACATATCTCCTGCACTTCTCTAAAATTCAACCCTTCACATACCCTCTCCCTTTAAAGCACCTTGCCCACAAGGTGAGGGAATTTCTGCCTGAGTTGCCAATATGACTCCCATGTAGCACTTTCAGAATCTGCTCCTTGCCATTGGACCAAGACTTCCACAACAGCCCGATTATTGACTTTTCTACTTCTTCTCTGCAAGATCACCTCAGGTTCCAACACTAACTCACCTTGAAAATCAACTGGTGGAAGTGTTGAAAGTGGAGCCTGCTGCTGTCCAAGCTTTTTCTTTAAACAAGAAACATGCACCACCGGATGCATTGAGGAATACGAAGGAAGATCCAACTTATATGCTACTTTGCCCACCCTTTGTAAAACTTGAAATGGACCATCAAATCGGGGTGACAGCTTGAAGCTCTTCCTTGCTGCCAAGGACTGCTGTCTATATGGTTGTAGTCTTAGAAAGACCCAATCTCCCACATCAAATTCTCTCTCAGTCCTATGTCTATCATATTGCATCTTCATTCTGTCTTGAGCAGCCAACAAATTCACTTTCAAGGCTGAAAGAATCTGTTCTCTTGTCTTCAACAGCTCTGCTACTGCCTGGTTTGAAGCTAATCCAGGAATATAAGTTTGCAATTTAGGTGGAGCCACACCATAAACTGCTTCATAGGGAGTACACTTAGTCGAAGCATGTAAAGAAGTATTATACCAATACTCAGCCAATGCCAACCAATCAGCCCACAATCTTGGTTTTTCACCAGAAAAACACCTTAAGAAGTGCTCCAGACATTTGTTAACTGCTTCACTTTGACCATCACTTTGAGGATGATAGGCAGAAGAAAAGGATAAACCAACCCCTTGGAGTTTAAACAATTCCCTCCAAAAGCTGCTTGTGAAAGTAGAACCACGATCTGAAACTATACTCTTAGGCATGCCATGAAGTTTAAAGATGTTATCCAGAAATAGTGAAGCTACTTTGGCTGCAGTGAATGGGTGTTTTAAAGCCATGAAATGAGCATATTTCGATAGCCTATCCACGACTACTAAAATCACAGAATAGCCCCTAGAAAGAGGCAAACCTTCCACAAAGTCCATGGACAAATCAGTCCAAATTTGTTGGGGCACTGGTAATGGCTGTAGCAATCCAGCTGGATGTACACTTTCAGCTTTATTCCTCTGGCAGACCTCACATTCTCTAATAAACCCCTTCACTTCCTTCTTTAATCCAGGCCAATAAAAATCAGACCTAGTACGTTGTAACGACTTGTGGAACCCCGAATGACCTGCATAAGGACTGGCATGCACAAAATTCAAAATTTTTAGTTTCAGCTCAGGAGAATTAGGAACATAAATCCTTCCTTTTTTGAACAAAACACCATGCTTGAGGGTAAAGGAAGTGTTGGTATTAGAATTTTCTTCAAACAGTTTCATCTGTTGCTGCACTATAGGATCCTCATTATAAGCAAGCTTCAATTCCGTTAACCAAGTAGGATTAGGAAAGGTAATTGTAGATAAGGAAGCCACATCAGCATCCCTCCTTGATAAAGCATCTGCAACCTTATTCTCAACACCTTTCTTGTATTCAATCGAGAATTCATACCCAAGAAGCTTGGATATCCATTTTTGTTGAGCAACTGTCCCCACTTTCTGTTCCAACAAATATTTCAAACTATGATGATCAGTTTTTACAACAAATGAGGCTCCCAATAGATAAGGTCTCCACTTCTTGACTGCCACAACTAGAGCGAATAACTCTCTTTCATAAGTGGAGAGTAAAAGGTTTCTACCTTTTAAAACCTGACTGAGAAAGGCTATTGGGTGCTGGTCCTGCATTAACACAGCCCCTATACCACTACCAGAGGCATCACATTCAATGATGAAGGCCTTGGAGAAGTCTGGTAATGATAAAACTGGAGGTGTTGACACTGCAATTTTCAGATCCTGAAAGGCAGAAGTGGCTGTTTCACTCCATACAAACGAGTCTTTCTTCAATAAAGCTGTTAAAGGAGCAGCTGTTTGTGCATAACCTCTAATGAACTTCCTGTAATAACCAGTTAAGCCTAAAAAACCTCTTAGAGACTTAAGGTTCTTAGGAACTGGCCATTTAATCATTGAGTCAATCTTCTTGGGATCAGCCTTTACACCCACATCAGAAATAAGATGTCCAAGATACTCAATCTCAGCACAAGCAAACCTGCACTTAGATTGTTTAGCAAACAGTTGATGAGTCTCCAAGGTTTTCAATACCAGTTTCAAATGCTCCAAATGGCAATTCAAATCCTTGCTGTAAACAAGGATGTCATCAAAAAATACAATGACAAATTTTCTCAAAAATGGTCTGAAGACATCATTCATGAGAGCTTGAAAAGTTGAGGGGGCATTAGTGAGTCCAAAAGGCATAACAAGGAACTCATAATGACCCTCATGTGTTCTAAATGCAGTTTTATGAATATCTTGAGGCCTCATTCGAATTTGATGATACCCTGATCTTAAATCCAGTTTTGAAAAGATAGTAGAGCCAAATAACTCATCTAACAGCTCATCAACTACTGGAATGGGATACTTATCTTTAATGGTGGCCTCATTAAGCCTCCTGTAATCCATACACATCCTCCAAGACCCATCTGCCTTCCTAACCAAGAGCACAGGAGATGAAAATGGTGATTGGTTGGGTCTAATTACACCAGTCTGTAGGAGCTCAGCCACAATCTTTTCAATTTCTTCCTTTTGACAATGTGGGTATCTGTATGGCCTTAAACAAACAGGGGCAACTTCATTCTTCAACAAAATCTTATGGTCTTGAGACCTACGTGGAGGAAGACCCTTAGGTTCCTCAAAAATACCCTCATACTTCTTTAGTAATTCATCAATCTGAGGATATGATATCATTTGCTTCTGAACTGGTTCTACAGCCATCAATTGGAGCCAAAATCCCTTGGAACCCACTTTAGAAATAACAGTCATTTCTTTATTATCCACCAACTCAGAAGTTGGTGAGCTAAGTCCTTTAAGAACCACACTTCTATTATCATAAGAAAACTCCATTTGCAACTTAGCAAAATTCAGCATTATAGGACCCAAGGATTGCAGCCACTGCACACCCATAACAACATCACATCCTCCCAAATCAATAGTAAAAAAATCAGCTAGAAATTTATTACCTTGCATATGAATTTGTACATTATGAACTCTGCCCAAACTCTGCACAACCTCCCCATTGGCCACTCGAACTTGTATTGACTGGTCTTTCTCAACTGTTAAAGCACATTTGGCTGCAATTGTAGTATCCACAAAGTTGTGGGTGCTACCAGTATCTATTAAAACCACCACTTTCTTTTTATTAATTTAACCCACAATCCTTATTGTCTTAGGATTAGGTGACCCAACAATAGCTTGTAGGGAAATTGAAGCCACATCTGCAATCTTGACAGGTTCTTCTTCAGGTACCGTTTCATCATCTTCAACAATCTCAGCATCAAGAATATCCATACCTTCTAAAAGGTAGATTTTTGGTTAGTACACTTATGGCCTTGATGATATTTCTCCTCACAAAAATAGCAAAGGCCCTTCCTCCTTCTTTCCTGCATTTGAGTTTCTGAAATCCTTTGGTAAGGTGTTTTAGAGACAACCTGCCCTTTAGGAGGAGCCCCCAAAATAGAAGGAACTTGTATTGATCTTTGTACACTAGTTCCAGAAGCATAAGAACTCGACTTCCAAGCTTTCCTTGTACTCCAAACATTCTGTTCTTGAATCTTGGCCAAGCCAAATGCATCATTCAAGTTCTTGGGACTTAACAACTTGACAGTAAACCTCACCTCATCCTTCAAGCCACTTATAAAGCAACTCAACTTATTTCTTTCAGAAATCCCCTTGAGTCTATTAGAGATCAAATCAAATTCTGCCTTGTAAGCCACAACAGAACCCGATTGTTTCAGCCTTGTTAACTCCTCCATTGGATCATCATAATTAGACAATCCAAACCTCACTTGTAGTGCTTGGATAAATTCATCCCACGAATGAAAAATGCCTGCTTCTGTAGAGTTCTGAAACCAAACCAAGGCGTCTTCCTCCATGTAAAAAGAAACAAAGAAAATCCTTTGTGCTGGTGGAACTTGATGATACAAGAAATACTGGTTTGCCTTATACACCCAAGGAACAGGATTTCCCCCAGAATACTTTGGTAACTCTATCTTAATGCTTTTAAAGATTCCTCTATCAATTGAGTCACGAAACTGCCCTCCATGACTGCCTTCATTTTCTTCAAGATTCACATTTTCTTGATGCTGTCTTGTTCCATGATCATTCCCAAGAGAATTATTGAAAGAAATTCTTGAGATTTGCTGCACCATCTCAGCAAACTTTCTTTCTTGATTTTCCCTATCCACACGAACAATTTCTTGCTGCTGAATCAAAATGGATATTGCATCTTCCAACTGCTTTTGCTGCACTTCTTGCTGTTGCCTTAACTGGTTTACTGAATCAAGAACCTGCGCATATGACCTCGTGCCTTCTGCCATCGTACTGGCTCTTGATACCAAAAATGTAATGGGCCCTTTTCTGTAGACTCGTTCGAGAGAGTCAATCTCCAAGAAGATCAAGAAGAAGAGAGAGAGAGAACTGAAGAGAGAAGTATTTCAGAGGGAAGTTGTTTGCACAATTCGGGATATGGGATCCTTCCTCCCATTCCTCTATTTATTGAACATCTGTAACGAGAATCTGTTATTACAGTTAGAGTTTACACTATGTCATGCCAAGCTTAGTACAAGTAAGGCATCAAACGATGCCGTTCTATTTAATGAAACTATGCGTATTACTTTTAAACGACAATGTAATCTATTTACAACTCAACGACATATCTCCTGCACTTCTCTAAAATTCAACCTTTCACAGCATGATGGAAGAGCAATCACGATTCACGATTGACGGAGAACGCAGAATCCTAATATCCGGTTCTATTCAATATCCTCGAAGCACTCCTGAAGTAAGTGCATATTATATGCCATGCAACTCACTACAAGAAAGCTGCTCAATTGTAACTAATTATTTCCTGTAAAAATAATTATCTTTTATCAAAATGAGTCGGTTTGGGTTCAAATAGTTATTCTTGTTGCATATAATTCGTTATAAATATTCTTTTTTTTTTTTTAAGTAACTCCCCCATGTATATATAGAAAAATTCTAAACATAAGCCTACACACCATAAACCATATTTTTTTTTTATTTTTTTTTCTTTTATCAAATGTTTAATATATAGATAATGAGTAAAAAAAATTTAATTATTTTAATAAGAATAAACTCAAAAAAAATTTGGAAAAAAAAACATGTTGTGTTCAAAATAAGATCACTTTATATAGAGTATTGCACACTTTTGACTTACTGATATTTCTTAATCTTTTTAAAGGTTTTAAGATTCTTTTTTTAATTTTTAATTTCAATTCAAAGAATTTTAAAACTATAAAAACATAAATCTTTTCCTTTCAAAAAGGTTTTAAGACTTTCAGTGGCCACCAGCAATCACAGTGTTTTGTTAAGGAATTGTTAAAGCATTTTTTCTTGTATAAATAATAGGGATTGAAGGCCGGGTAATGATTCGCCCTCTCATTTTTATTTTATTTTATTTTATTTTTGTTTATTTTTCATTTATCCAAACAGATTTCAACTTCCGTTTGGTTATTGATTTCATTTTTATGAACCAATCACAGTGTTTATTTGAATATAATTATTAAATATTATTTTTATTTTAAAATTTAAAAGGTTGTTTTGATTTTTGGATTAGGATTGTATTAGATAATGATTATATAAAAAAGTTAATCATTTAAAATCGAAAAATATTTTATTTTAAAGTAATGTTTAAAAAGAAAATATCTTAAAATACCTCGTTATCCAAACATTTCTTAAAAATCGTTCAATGATAAGTAAAAATAATAGAGAAATTATATTTATAGTCATAGAGTGCACAACCGCCACATACTCATTTTGAAAAAAAATTAAGTAAATTAGAATCTACATAAAAAATTAATTTTTTAATAATAAATCTTATTCTTTTTTAAAAATAGTAACGCTTGCACAACTTATAATTATATCTAATTTTATTAAAAATAATATAATATTTTTCGGATCTCAAGATGTAATTTTATGTAAGATGGATGAAACTCTTCTTGGACCAGTCTTCTTTCATTCAAGTCTAGTGTGCCTCGATTGGGTTCTATGAGCCTTTTGGGCTTATGATAATATATCCCTACAATAAATAATGCGGACCTTAGAAACAATTGTTTTTCTCCATTTTCCCTTCCTATTTTGGGTATATTGTACATCAAAATCACACTTCACTTGTTCCATTTTTTCCCCTCTTTTTTCTATTTATAATTTCATTTTCTCTCGGCAATTTTTATTAATTGTTTCACTTATTAATAGCTTGACGGGTGGAAAATTGGAATACAAATGTCTATGAGCATTCTCAATAGCTTAAATATTTAACCTTCTTTGTTTTTTTTCCTATTTTAACTAATTATCTTAAAATATCACAATCTAACCGTTATCCAAATTTCTTCTTTATGTTTTGAAGAAGAGAAAGGAAAAGATCAAGAGAGATAAATGATGAAGGAAGAAAGAAGTAAAAGAGAGAGAAATAATACCGAAAAACGACTAAAGAAAGAAATTATATAAAAAATAAAAAATTATACAATGTATTATGCCAAGTCAACTCACATGTGGTTGTACATTACCTTTAGAGCTGTGTTAGGCTACCGTCCAGCAATGACCATTGGGCTGCCTAGTACATTTGGGC
This sequence comes from Carya illinoinensis, assembly GCF_018687715.1. Classification (NCBI taxonomy): domain Eukaryota; kingdom Viridiplantae; phylum Streptophyta; class Magnoliopsida; order Fagales; family Juglandaceae; genus Carya; species Carya illinoinensis. Next base: position 20,966,068 of record NC_056752.1, read on the forward strand.
AATTTTTTTATTTTTTTTGTATTTTTTAATATTTTTAAAAAATAAACCAATATACTAAAAATCACTTTCTTACTCATTAAAGAAAAAAAAATTTACTGAGCAGTCAAATAGAGCGGTAACAAATAGGCGACTATTTCTTACCTCTATATTACCTATATATAGAAACTTGGACGGACTATTTCTATTTTACACGTAAGACTTGTTGAGTACTGTGGAGTTTGGTTCACACAGCTTGAGCGGAGACATTGGCCGTTCGAGCGAAATCAGACAGAGTCGAACGCTCGATGTTAGCTCGACAGTGAGCTCGAGCAGGAGGCTTTGGCTCGAGCGGAGGCATTGGCCGCTCGAGTGAAGGCAGGTAGAGTTGAACGCTCGATGTCAGCTCGACAGTGAGCTCGAGCAGGATGCGGAAGGGAAGTTCGCTCGACGCGTGCTCGACACGCCGCTCGAACGAACATGCATTCTGTAGGGTTTTCTGCCGTGTAACTATATATATGATGTTTTACATCATATGGCCGTACGAGTGAATACTGTGGACGTACAGTGTTGAGATCCATCTTGTAGTGTGATATTCCTCAATAATAAAATCCTCTGCAGCTCCTGTGGACGTAGGCAATTTGCCGAACCACGTACATCTTGTGTCGTGTGTGATTGCGTGTTTTATTGCTTTTCTTGTTCCATATTATTTTTCAATTCATTGTCATCGTTTTTCATGACAATTGGTATCAAGAGCCAAGGTTACGGGTCTGAGGAGAAACGATGGCTGGAGATGAATTGAAGGTATCGGGGATCGAGAAGTTTGATGGCACAGATTTTTGGTTACTGGAGGATGCAGATAGAGGACTACCTCTATGGGAAGAAACTTCATCTTCCACTATTGGGACAGCAACCGGAAAAGATGGATGATGCTAGTTGGAACCTGTTGGATCGACAGATTCTGGGGGTTATTCGATTAACCCTGTCGAGATCCGTTGCACACAACGTCATCAAGGAGAAGATGACTGCGGATCTCATGGCGGCTTTGTCAGGTATGTATGAAAAACCGTCAGCGAATAACAAGGTACATTTGATGAAAAAGTTATTCAATTTGAAAATGGCAGATGGTACTTCTGTTGCACAACATCTGAATGATTTTAATACTATCACAAATCAATTGTCATCTGTTGAAATTGAATTTGATGATGAGATATGTGCACTGATACTATTGGCTTCACTGCCAAATAGTTGGGAAGCCATGAGAATGGCTGTTAGTAATTCTGCTGGTAAATCAAAATTGAAATATGATGATATTCGTGATTTGATTTTGGTTGAGAAGGTGCGCAGGAAAGATTCAGGCGAGACCTCGGGTTTGAGTTCAGCCCTAAATGTTGATTCTCGAGGGAGATCACATGACAGGAACTCAAACAGAGGAAGATCAAAATCAAAGTACAGGGGCAAGAGCAAGTCGAGGCCTGGTCAGCAGGCAACTTGCTGGAATTGTGGCAAAGCTAGCCACATAAAGAAGAACTGCAAAAACCCTAAGAAGATCGAGAATGACAGTGCTAATGTGGTAACTGAAGAAGTACAGGATGCACTATTGCTTGCAGTTCATAGTCCAGTCGATGATTGGATACTGGATTCAGGGGCTTCCTTCCATACATCTTCCCATCGGGAGCTAATGTGGAACTATGTTGCAGGTGATTTTGGGAAGGTGTATTTGGCTGATGGTGAGGTTTTGAACATAGTGGGGATGAGAGACATTGACATTGCACTCCTTGGTAAGAACAAATGGACCTTGCAAAAGGTCAGACACATTCCTGAGTTGAAGAAGAACCTCATTTCTGTTGGGCAGCTTGATGAGTGTGGTCATTTAGTGGTGTTCTCAAATAGCACCTGGAAGGTCACAAAAGGAGCATTGGTACTGGCTCGGGGTAAGAAAACTGGTACACTATATATGACTACTGGTTTAATTGACACTATTGCTACTACCGTTTCAGAGAGCACAGCAGATTTGTGGCATTGCAGGCTTGGCCATATGAGTTAGAAGGGTATGAAGGAACTTCGGTCTAGAGGCAAGCTACCAGAACTGAAGTTAGTTGATCTCAGTATGTGTGAGAGTTGTATTATGTGGAAACAAAAGAAGGTCAGCTTCTTGAAAAGTGGCAGGACGCCTAAGACAGGAAGACTGGATCTTGTGCACATAGATGTGTGGGGTCCTTCCCCAGTGGCATCTCTTGGAGGTTCTCGCTACTATGTCACGTTCATTGATGACCATAGTAGGAAGGTATGGGTTTATTTTTTGAAGCATAAATCTGACGTATTTAATGTTTTCAAAATTTGGAAAGCCATGGTTGAGACAGAGACAGGCTTGAAACTGAAATGTTTGAGGTCTGACAATGGTGGTGAGTATGTCGATGGCGGGTTCAAGGAGTATTGTGCAGCTCTGGGTATCAGAATGGAGAAGACCATTCCTGGGACACCACAGCAAAATGGAGTTGCTGAGCGTATGAACAGAACCATCAATGAACGTGCTAGAAGCATGAGGTTGCACGCTGGACTACCATCTACTTTCTGGGCAGATGCAGTCAGCACTGCCGTTTACTTGATAAACAGAGGGCCATCAGTTCCACTGGATTGTGGATTGCCTGAGGAGGTTTGGAGCGGGAAAGAGGTTAAATTTTCTCACCTTAAAACTTTTGGTTGTCTTTCTTATGTGCTTGTTGATTCTGATGCTCGTAGTAAGCTGGAGGCTAAGTCAAAGAAATGTTATTTCATTGGCTATGGAGACGAGGCATTTGGTTATCGTTTCTGGGATGATCAGGGTCAAAAAATCATAAGAAGCAGGAATGTGATTTTCAATGAGAAAATCATGTACAAGGATAAGTCTAGTACAGCTTCTGTAGTAGCTCCTCAGGAGTCCGAGTTTGTAAGATTAGATGACCTACCAGAGGTCACAATGCAGTGTAGAGATGTGAGTGACGGGGAGAGTGGGTCCAGTGCACCCATTCCTATTATTCCGCAGGCAGTTTCAGAACCGTCCACTCCTACAGTTGTAGTTCGCAGGTCAGTTAGGACTATACGTCCTCCACAGCGTTTCTCACCTATTTTGAATTATATTTTGTTGACAGATGGTAGGGAACCGCAGAGTTACGAAGAAACCTTGCAAGATGAAAATTCTAGCAAGTGGGAGCTGGCCATAAAAGATGAGATGGATTCCCTATTAGGGAATCAGACATGGGAGTTGACAGAACTTCCATCAGGGAAGAAGGCATTACACAACAAGTAGGTGTACCGGGTGAAAATTGAGCATGATGGCAGTAAGAGGTACAAGGCTAGACTTGTTGTAAAAGGCTTTCAACAGAAGCAGGGTATTGATTACTCTGAGATCTTTTCTCCTGTGGTGAAGATCACAACCATCAGAATGGTACTGGCTATGGTTGCTACTGAAGATCTATTTCTTGAGCAGTTAGATGTGAAGACAGCTTTTCTTCATGGAGACCTTGAAGAAGACATCTACATGCACCAGCCTGAGGGGTTTGTGGTACAGGGAAAGGAAGGTTCAATTTTCAGATTGAAGAAGAGCTTGTATGGCCTGAAGCAAGCTCCTAGACAGTGGTACAAGAAATTTGACAACTTCATGCACAGTGCAGGGTACATTAGATGTCAGGCAGATCACTGTTGCTATGTCAGGCATTTTGACAATTCTTACATTATTTTGTTGTTGTATGTGGATGACATGCTGATTCCAGGGGCTAGTATTGATGAGATCAATAATCTAAAGAAGCAGATGTCAGAGCACTTTGCAATGAAGGATTTGGGAGCTGCAAAGCAAATCCTTGGCATGATAATTGTCAGAGATAGAGTCAGAGGCACGTTGAGACTCTCACAGGTTGAGTATGTGAAAAAGGTACTTAGCAGGTTCAATATGGATAAGGCCAAACCAGTTGGCACACCCTTGGGAAGTCACTTCAGACTCAGCAAGAATCAGTCACCAGAGTCAGAGGAGGAACAAGATTACATGAGTAAGGTTCCTTATGCCTCAGCTATTGGTTCACTTATGTATGCTATGGTTTGCACAAGACAGGACATTGCCCATGCAGTGGGAGTTGTGAGTAGATACATGAGTAACCCAAGAAAGCAACATTGGGAAGCAGTGAAGTGGATTTTGAGGTACCTAAAGGGTTCCTCAGAAACCTGTTTGTGTTTCTCTGGAGAGAGCTTGGAGGTGCAGGGCTTTGTTGATGCTGATTTAGCTGGAGATATTGATAGCAGAAAGAGTACCATGGGCTTTGTTTATACACTTGGTGGTACTGCAGTGTCATGGGGTTCTAATCTACAGAAAATAGTTTCTTTGTCTACAACAGAAGCTGAGTATATTGCAGTGTCAGAGGCTGCAAAGGAGATGGTATGGCTACAGGGCTTCTTGGAGGAATTGGGTAAGAAGAATCAGAAAGGCACTCTCTACAGTGATAGTCAGAGTGCTATATTCCTTGCCAAGAATCCAGTATTCCATTCTAGGACCAAGCACATTCAGATCAGGTATCACTTCATACGGTCATTGTTAGATGACAGACAGTTGTTACTTGAGAAGATTTGTGTAAAAAAAAAAATCAGAGCTACATGTGAAACTATTAGATATACATTTAGATTTTTATATGGGTTTTTTTAAAAATAAAAAATAAAAAAAAAAATACCTGGGTTTAGTCCGGAACCCGGAATCCGAGTTTTGAAAACTCAGATTTATCCGGGTTCCGGCCCGTTTCTGACCCAGACTAACCTGGTCCGGGTTCTGGTCCGGATTTGAAATCTGGGTTCCGGTTTCGGTTTACCCGAATTCCCAAGTCAAAACCCGGATGAACAAGCCTAATTTAGCCTGATTTATTGCCCAGGCCAAGAGGAAAACTCGATTCTACTGCATGTACAAAAAACTCAATCTTAAGAAAACAAGACATTTAATTATAAAATTTACAAATTACAAGTACCCAAATTCAATTATAATTTTTAAATAAGCATAAAATTCAAACAAATGCATGCAATAACAAAATATATATAAAAAAATCTAATCTCATAATTTTTTTCATCTTTAAATTTTATTTTTTTCAATTTATAAAAATCTGAAATATAAAAAACAAAACTAGAGTCCAAAATATTAAAAAAAAAACGAAAAGTTCTTCTTTATGTTCTTTTTTTTTTTAATTATAAAAGTTCAAATATTTGAAGAAAATTGTAGAATCCTTGGGGGACCTGGCCTCCCAGTGGATTCGTCACTGACTGCTGCAGAGCTCACCTTCATTTCCCAATTTAAGCAACATGTTTCTAAACATTAAGTCATTAATAGTCTAGGGTTAAAACTAATTTAAGCCAAATATGATAAGATATTGTAATTTCTAAAATCAGCAAAAAATCAATAATTGTCTGCCAATGCTGCATATCTTTATTGAGTCTTCTTCTTCTTTTTAAAAGATTTCCTTACTTGTGATTGTTCAACGGTTTTCTAATCTGTGTAGGTTAAGCATGGTTCAAGAGTGTTTGTACATATACCTTACTCTACACAGATATTAGAGTTATGTGCATGTCTTGAGACAAGATTTCCTAGTATGATCCTTCTCCTTTTTTCATCTTGTTAAATCATACCCTTCCTCATACTAGGTTATGAAACAGAATAACGAATCAACAGTGAAAAAGCTCATAGTGATAAAATGGCATTGCAATCAACATACAATAAATTTTTTAGTGAAAAATAGTAGGCAAGCATGATTGGATGAACCAGGCATTCTTTGTTTACCACAGTGCTTTATTACTATGAATTAACAAAATAGGAGAAATAGTAAAATGTGAAATGCAAACAATAGACCAAACTCATACCTCGATCATGTGCAATATCCATGGTGTTCCAATAACATGATTCCCACCAAAAAAACTTTGTGATATAGACCAGCATCAACGTGGTATTGATGAGCATAGAATTTGCCACTCTCCCATTCATTTCGTACTGGTAAAGAGTTAGATATTAGGGAAAAAAAAGGCAAAAGATTATGTACTCGAGCATTTAGAACTTAGAAGCTGGAAAGTTTTCTGTGTCTGTGCGTAGCATGCTTGTGTATTTCAAAAATGAATGGGTTATCTTGCAACAAAGAGATGCCTGTCAACTTTATTTGTCTTGTATTGTTTACATGCTTTATTCTAACGCTTTGTAATAGTTTCCTGGTTGAGTTCTAATTTTGCTAAATTTGAGATGGTTCTAGTGGGTTAGAAGTTCAGCATCTGCTCTAGTTTAATCAAGTAAAGTCACAACCAAGATGAGAGAGAGGCCTTGTGGAAAGCAGCAGTAGATTATAACTATGGATGCTCATGGGATGCGGGATGTTCTAACGAATAACAAGGAACTCACATGATGGATTATGGAATAATATAACAAAAGGATGAGGGAAGTTTTTTACCCGTAATAGATATGCAATTAGAGGCAATTCCAAGCTTTAATTTTGGTATGATTTATGTGCAGAGATAGAGCTCTTTTCAATTTTTTTATTTTATTTTTTTAATATATAAGTAAAAGTAACGTTTTATTTATAGCAGAGGCATCGCCCAAGCACACTGGTAGCATACAACGAACATGCCTAATTACATCTAAACACCAGTGAGAGATACAAGCAAATCATGAAGATTGTCCATATTACAAATAATGGTCGAAGCCCAAGAGAGTAAAGTATTGTAAAAAAGAACGCTCCATGTCCAGCAGCTCAGAATATCCCTAACTTTTCCAAGCATAACCCATGCCACCCTGGTCTAAAGATCTCATTCCATAAACACCAGGCCACCTCACAATATAACAAAAGATGATCTACCCATTCCCCATCTCTCTTGCACATAAAACACTAATATGAAATGATGAGACCATGTTTTCTCAAATTATCTAAGGTGAGAATCCACCCAAGAGGTGCAGTCCATACAAAGAAAGCAATCTTAGGAGGTACCTTGCACTTCCAAGGAAAGTTATAATCATTAGAAAATCCCAAGATAGCCTTATAGAAGGAGCGCACTGAGAATTTTTTATTTCACTTAGATTCCAAATCATCCTATCCTCCATCTCATTGCCAATCAACATTGCATACAAGAAGTCAAAGAAATCAGTAAACATATCCAACTCCCAATCTTGAGCCGCTCTCGAAAAACTCACATTCTAATACACCATTAAATGATACCAAAATCAGCCACAATAGCCTATTTGTCACAAGAAATTTGGTAGAGCATAGGAAACACCTGCTTTAGAGCCCTTTCACGGCACCAGAAATCATGCAAAAAATAAACACTATTACCTCTTCCAATTGCAAATCTAAAAAACTGGGAGAATCTTCCTCATCTAGCTAAAGTTATCTCCCCCTCCCCCCCGGTGGGGGGCGCGAATATTCCCATACTTAGAATCTATGACTTCTCTCCATAAGCCCTCCCCTTCCCTACGACATCTCCACAACCATTTCCCCAAAAGTGTTTTGTTGAAAACCCTTACATTACACACCCCCAACCCACCACATGGTATTGGTGAACAAATTTTATCCCAACCAGCAAGATGGAACTTAGTTTCCTCCCCAATGCCTACCCAAAGAAAGTTACAAAAAGTTTTCTCGATACAAGAGGCCACACTTGTAGGTAACAAAAATAGGGATAGAAAATAAGTAGGGAGTTAAGATAAAGTGCTCTTGATGAGAGTTAATTTGCCACCTTAGGACAAATATATTAGTTTCCACCTAGCCAATCTTCTTTCAATTTTTTCTAACACACCATCCCAAAATGATTTTGTCTTGAAAGCAGCTCCCAACGGAAGACTGAGGTATTTCAAGGGCAGTGAAGTAATACAACCCTCAAGTACTAAATATGATCATTGTCCGACTCACAAAACAATAGTCTGTCATCAGCAAATAGAAGATGAGATATAATAACACCTCCCACCAAAAATCCAGCAAGAATCCATTAATAGCTGCTCTCAACATACGACTCAATGCTTCCTTAACAATAACAAACAGCAAAGGGGAGAGGGGATCCCCTTGTCTTAATCCCCTAAAGCTGTTAAAGAATCCTTCTAGTGCTCCATTCACCGAAATCGAATAATGAACCGTAGTTATACAATGCCTAATCCATGAAATCCATCTATCTCCAAAACCAAACCTCCCAAGTAAATAACACAGAAAATCCCAATTAACATGGTCATAAGCCTTCTCCATGTCTAGCTTGTACAAGAGCTAGTGATGATGCTTTGATCCCTCAATTTCATCTTGGTTTCTCGCAAACAAACAATATCCAACTTCCATTGACATAAAAGATTCTTCACCCGCATACACTTATTGGGATCATTAAGACCTTGAATGTTGCAAGAAAGAATTCTAGGCTTCATGGGGAGAAATAGCCTTTCCCTTGGATCTTCCTTTGTTAGTACCCACCTCCCTTTCGTCATAATTGATTGAACAAGTGAGACGCTTCAGCTCCCATTTTTTCCTAGAAGCAGATTTAGGGGATTGAAATTGACCCTCCTCAATGGCGATAAGTAATGTCCTGAATTGCTCCTCGAACCTGTCACAAGAAATCCCTTCACTTTCTACCATTATAAGCAAGGGAGACAAGGTGCATGCATAACAACTTTAGGTCCACCTACGCCTCCATATACACCAACTGAAGTGTAAAATTCACGTACTCTGACTTAGACGAGAAATCAAGAGGCATTGACTTCTCCTCACCTATCCCCATGCCACACTCTGCCCCCGCTACCATCCCTTGGACTGGTTGAAGCTGCCAGAGGCCTTCGCTAGAGAGGAAACCACCTGAGCCTCCTCCCTGCTACCCATCGACCCTGTCTGTGTATGTTGTGCCGAAGATCCCATCTCCACTGGTTAGAAAAAGGTGAGATCCAATTCTGGATTGGTTGTCAGCAACTCCACGAACACCTTCTGAGCCACCATCAATGATTCCTTGGCTGCACGTGATCCCAATGAGTTGATTGGCACATGAACCATGGTCCTTGGCACCTTTGCTTCTTCGTCACTTTCTTGAAGGTCCTCTATCACTGTTGATGTGCTCCTCGGTACCATTGTCCCCTTCTTGCAAGTCCGATGGGTGACTTGCAGGTCAGATGGATACCTCGAGGTTGACTAACTCCCGCAGGTATGCCAGTAGAAGGCCTAGCCTCTCTGCCCTCCCTAACTCTCCACACGGACTGGGTTCCAGCCTTAAACTTTTCTCTATTTTGCCCCACTTTTTGAAGCCCAACCAAACAACCCATTTGATTTGGACCTAACCTAGCCTTTTTTGCTTGCCCTATCAGATGGCCCATTTGCTTAGAGCCTAGCCTAGCCTAGCCTCCTTTAGTTGCCCTCTTGTTACATCACACTCCCTTAATAGCCAACTGACCTCATTTCCCAAGCCCATTACATTGCCCAATCCAATCACCTCCCTTCCCTAGCCCATCTTATTAGGCCCGTAACCGTCCTTCTCAACTCACCATATTAGAGCATCAACCTTCTCTTACATTGTCGACAATTGCATTTTCACTTCTAGCAAGGTATCGTGCACATCCTCCTTTGCCAGACCCATGACAAGCTTGCCTTCTCCACTGTTCACTTGCTTTCCTAGAGGTAAGTGGAGCCTTTCCACCCTTGTCAGCACCATCTGCTACCAAAATTAGAAGTATAGAATAAACTGAAAAAAAAATCATAAATAACTCCTATTTCCTAATCATGAGCAGCTCTAAGAAAATGAACATTCCACTGTAAGGATCCAGTAGAGCTATATAGCTCTATAGCTTTGACACCAATGCCTCTTGATCAAGAGCCAACCTAAAAGGGGAAAGAAACATGGTCTTGAGAGTTGAATTACCACATCAAAATCTGACGCCGAATTCATTGCCAATCACAAAATTAATAAAACAAGAAAGACCTCCCATCCATTTCTAATATTCTTCCACCAGCCTACACCATGTGTAACTCTTACTTCATTGGAACACCAACCCCCCTGCAAGCTCCCGTACTTCAACTTAATAATAGCCTTCCAGAATGACTCCCCTTCTTGATGCTACCTCTATAACCATTTTCCAAAAAGTGCCTGATTAAAAATTCTCAGATTTCGAACCCCCAACCATCCACTAGAAATCGGAGTGCTTGCCTTTTTCCACTTAACCTTATGGAACTTAGTCTTCTCTCTAATTCCTCCCCACAAAAAAACTTGAAAAACTTGCTCAATTTGATTAGCCACACTAGCCGGCAATAGAAAAAGAGATAAAAAGTAAGTGGGAAGATTAGAGTGTACTCTTGATTAGCGTGGTTCTTCCCCCTTTTGACAAGTAATACCTTTTCCATCCTACCAATCTCATCTCGATTTTCTCCACAACCCCATCCCAAATAGCCTTGACCTTGAAAGAGGCCCCAAGAGGAAGACCCAAATATTTCATTGGCAATGAAGCTTCCATGTAGCCCAAAATACTTGCCAAACTTCTAATGTTCCTTACTTCACCCACTAGCACCATCTCAGACTTCCCTTAGTTCTACTTTAGACTAGAGACAGCTTTAAAACAAATCAAAAGATCCTTCATCGCTTGAATATGATCCGGATCCGTATCACAAAATAGTAATGTGTCATCTGCAGTAAGAAGATGGGAAACATTGATAAAACCATGGTTAGTGCTTCCCACCGAGAAACTAGATAGAAATCCCGCAAGCCTCCACCATCTAACTAAGCAAATCCATAATGATCACAAACAGAATAGGGACACTAGGTCCCCTTGTTTCAAACCACGTGAGCTGTTAAAAACCCAACTGGGATACCATTTACCAATACAAAGGACTGAACAGTGTTGGCACAATGCTTGATCCACATACACCACCTCTCCCCAAAACTACACCTCTCAAGTAAAATAGAAAATCTCAATTCACATGGTCATAAGCCTTCCATATCCAACTTACATAGAATGGTTGGCATTCCTGTTCACAATCTACTCTCGAAACATTCATTTGCAATAAGTACCGAATCAAGAATTTTCCAACCCTTAACAAAAGAATTTTGAGGTTTCGAGATTATCTACCTTGACAACTTACACCCCATCTTCTTAGGAATAAGTGCTAAGAATGTCATATTGAGGCTTTTCTCGAACTTTCTATAAGAAAAGAATTCATGAAAAACACTCATAACATCCCCCTTCTTACCACATGGTGCACCTCACCCTCCTCAAATGGTCTTTCCAACTAATTTGCACTTGAAATATCAATAGTCTCAAAAACCAAAGACTCAAGTTTTGGCCTCCACGTATGTTGTTCCGAAAGAAGTGTTTCATAATAGAGAACAACGTCGTCCTTGATTTCAAAATGGTCATTAAGAACAAGATCTTCATAATGGAGCATCTCAATGGCATTGTTCCTACAATGAGAATTGATCACCCGATGAAAAAACTTTGTACAAAGATATCCTTCTTTTAACCAAAGATCTCGAGATTTTTGCCTCCACTATCAACCAGCGAGCCTGTCCATGATGATGGACAACGCAATTAGAGATCTACCCCAAAAGCATCCCTGGCACTCCTATTAGTGGTGGGCTCCGACTCCTACGAATTTGGGTTCCTCAACTTTGAGGTCCGACTTTGATAACCATTCGAGTCCAAAAACAACTCTGATTCCTACTCCAAGATAGAGCTAACTTCAGTTCCACTCTGCTTGATTGGTATCGGAGTCGGAGTTAGAGTCCCATTTAGAGTTGGGGTTTTATTTCCCATTTTCTTACCCACTCACACTTTCTTAGCATCCAAACAAACAATAAGAAATCTTCTTAGCCACTCGCACTATCCCAACATCCAAATAAAGCTTAACAAATTTTCTTTCACATTATACGCATTTCCCCCCCTTTTTTTTGAAGTAGAAAGACTTGTAATCTATTAAGGATAATGTTGGCAATCAGCCATTAGAAGATCTGAGACATTATATGCACTTTCCTAGCATCCAAAAAAAGATTAAAAACAAGTTATACTACCAAAATCAATATTCTAAACCAGTAAACACAATCGGCGACAAAGACAATGATATCGGGACGTCTATATTGGCGGTTGACGACATTCTTTCCATGGGAGGTATGACACCGTTGATCCTAGCCATATGCTGGTATACATGAGACGATGACAAAGAACAAAGAGAGATTGAGGAGGTAGAGAGACTGTGAGAGAAAATGACTAAGGAGAAATAGAAATGCATAGGGTTAGCAAAGAGATGAATATATAGGATTCGAAAAACAACGTTGTTTCAATATTTGTTTTCTTATAAAAAAAGAAAAGGGAAGTTGTAGGTGCATGGTTTCGTGTCTGCTGCGGCTCGAACCATGTTCATTTAGTTTGCAAAACCTAACAATGACTGTTAGGCTACTTGATGAGTTCTATCAATTCAAATATACTAAGTTTACCTATCAAACTTAGAGTTGGTAGCTAAAGTTTTCTTCAACTCTGAACTCCGATACCGGCTCTGACTCTAAACTCTAAATTTTCTGAATTAGTCAGAATCGAAAATGGAGTGGGTGTCAGCCAAAGTCGGGCTCAGCGAAATTTTTGCCCACCCCTAATTCCTATAACAAAGAATAGTCATCCCAAAATTTTGAGGACAATTTTTTTTTTTAATTTTTTAAAGGAAGCTAGGATGTAAGGACCACTCTAAATCGAGAAAATAGATCCCTTCAAGTAGGCAAAAAAATCCAACAGGAAGACGGTAGTTAGGCAAGTAACATGTAGCTGAGGATGAAGTAAGGTGAGTAGCACATTGTGATGAATAACACCAGTGCAAGCAGCACGAAGAGAACAAAGCGACTAACACGAAGGATGTGCTGACCATATGTAAGGCGAGCAACAGGCAATGGAAAGCTAGTGCAGAGCTGGGAAAGCTTCAAGATAACACAAAGGAACTAAGAGGGTAGCAGGTGATGTCTCAACTATAGCATGCCTACGAAAATAGGAATACAGACCTACAAGCCATATGTATGGGATCAGAAGTAAGGTCTAATGCCACATGGTTGATTTTTATAAAGAGACAGACTGTAAGCCCATTTTCAAGGCAAACTGTAGGGACGTGCACATCTTGTCCCATCAGCCCACTCAATCTCTACCATTCTTTAGTTCAATGTACACATGGATGATTGAGTCTCAAGATCACTGTTTTAGTCAATCAAATGCCAAAATTGTCAAAACCGTAACGGACAGTCCTGCCATATAAAAGACATTTGCATAATAGTCTTCATCTCACTTTTGAAATCGTTAAGTACTTCAATACATTTTATTTCCTTTCTTCTGATTCAAGACTTCAAGGAGGTTAAGAGATAAGAGTCTTCATCACTAAGGTGACCAACAACTCCAGTGCCACCCTTAGTATTTAGCACTGTCCAGGTAGATTCACTCCTATGACTATGCTACTAATGTGGAATAAATGTCTATAGGTATGTTCTAGTCATTCAAGAAAGTGTCTACAATTATTTTCAAGTAATTAAATGAGGGAAGAAATGTGAATACAAAAAGTAGTTGGATGCAACATCAAGCACTTAATTGAGGGAAGAAAAATGACACATTAATTAATTAAGGAATAATTAAAATTAGGACTTGGATATAAAAGTAGTTCTTTTTTCAAAGAAAAAATTGTTTGAAGTCAAAATTTCTCAAAACTTATAAGACTTACGTGAATGATATAGTAGGGTAATCGGATGATGTGAGTAAACATCAAGAAAATGACACCAAGTATATATATGAATGTGTCCCATATTTTCTTTCCAATAGTAATTAACCTTCTGCTACGCATAAATTGACTCGATGATCGAGTTGGATTAAATTCAAAGAATTTGTAGTGGAAATAGGACTATCAGTCTAAACCCATTTTAGACGCTGCATTCTAACTTTTTAACAAATTCTCTCCTAAATAGGTTCACAAAGTTTTTAGAATCTCAATTCCTACAAATTAATTCTCTTCTATTTTGGCTGATGATGAAACCATGCATCTAATTTATTCTGGCACTTTTATGTATTTTTATTTATTTATTTTTAAAAGCCCACAGGATAAGTTCTACCATGCAACGATGGATGACATGAAAGGTGTCTATTTTTCTGAGCGAAAAAAAAAAATCCAAATAGAATTGATTGCATTAGTCCAGCATATAGAACCTTTGGGTCCTCAGTACATCCACATATCTCCTATGTACTTTTGAGATCAATAGTCCATTTCTCGGCTCTCGTCCTTCATTACTAGAAACAAATTGAGTAATTGTGGATTAGGAACTTCTCATATGAACAACCCCTAATTTCAAGTCTAGGTACGTGCACTTGCTGCTGTTGCTGATGTTTAAGCACATCAATTAGCATACATACAACTTCAGCTAATCCTCCATTTATCGAGGATTCTGATTCTCCTGGTTTATATCTCTCTTAAGGTTCTGAGATATCCTCCATGTGTCACTTCTTGAAACACACGAGTACACATATCACAACCACGTACTATCTCTAATACTTCAAGAAATTTAAGCCTAACAAAGACTAAGATTTCAAACCTAATGTTTGGCACATTTCCTAAAGACATTGAATTTATAACCTAGAAACGTATTGCTCTGATACCATCCTGTGATGTCCCCAAATTTTGCTTAGGATCAAATAGACATTTGAAGCGTCAAGACATGCAACACAAGATTACCTGCCCCCGTTCATGATAATAAGATGCAATGTTCATAACATGCATCTTGCATTATGCAATACTCGTAGTAGATAATTTTTTTCTTTAGCAATACTGTGCACCAAATTGAAAATATCTCAAATACTTCAAACGTACTTTATACATAAATGCATACTAAACGATCACAATGCTAGTCCAAAATGACTGTGATCAAAAGAGTGCTGGAGATTCAACTCCATAAGTACAAGTTGTGAACTAAGTTAACTACTATACTATCATCGACATCGCACTGTCGTGTAGTCTACCGTTTCTAGTTGGTTGATTCCTCATTCTCCTTCAGATCCTGTAACAAGATCTACCATTTGGTGGGGAATGATAGTTAGGACTACCACAGTGAGATTTGATTACAAATCTCAGTAAGTTAACTGAAAATCTCAACATAGGTTAATGATGCATGCATAGTAAAAGTGTGAATGCATAGTCAAAGTCATAATTAAGCTTAGTATAACTTGACAGAAAACATAACGTAACTGGCATAACTGAACATAGTGTAACTGGCATAAATGGAACTAGAATGTGAACTAAACTTGACTTGACATGATATGAACTTGATCTAAGACTTGACTTAACATGACATTGATCTAAGACTTGACATAACATGAACTTGAACATAACATACTGATTATAGTATGGCAGATTATACTCATTCAACGTAGTACCCAGCAATGCATAAGCCTTGACTACAGTATCAAGCAACTCGTATCATCCTAAACCATAATATAAATTAATTGATATATCCTGCTTGTAGTACAGTAGATTATACTCCTTCACCGTAGTACTTAACAGAGTATAAGCCTTGACCAAAATACCAGGCAGCGCGTATCATACTTGACCGAAATGACATGAACTTAGAATCTTGTTCCTTAACTAATTAAACTTAACTTTATAGGTGTTACATGTATCCCCTAGAGCCATGTGTTCCTGCCAATTACCGCATCACAATATAAATATTTGCACTAGCTGTGAGTACGTTGTATGTGCCACATTGATGGTGGACCCCATACTTCTTGTGCCACACTAACTGTGGGCCCCATGAGAATTGAAGTCTGGCACCATCGGCTTTAGTTTCTGCACGCTCTGGTGACCAGCTAGTTAGGCCTCATTTGCAACCTGTTGACCATATTTCGTCAACAGGAAATTTCACACCTATTTAAACACTCCAACATGAACAATGGAGTGTCACGAGGATGTTACCCCATCCTAACACTTAGAATCGTGATTGACATGAATAACTTGATATGACTGTTCTTGAAATAAAAAAATCGTATTCAAGATGAAACATAGCTGGAATACGAATGGACAGAAGCCCTGACGCAACATAACATGACTTGAATGTAACTAAAAAGACATGACTTACTTGAGACAAAAATATTTCATAACATGACATAACATATAACAAACAAAATTCATAACATAGCATAACATATAACAGATTTGGTCAGCCATGTGGAGTGTAGAATGGAAAGAGTGAGGTGGCCTTTTAGCCTATCACCTCAAGTACACTCTAGGCCTTCTTGATCAAATCTGATCAGCCATGTGGGGTGCAAATACTTAGCTAAGAAGAAATGTTAACGTGTCCAAATTCATGGGCCTTAATGGGCCCAAACCGAATAGGCCTCAATTTCGGATTTTAAGAGGGTTTGGGTTGCCATCAAGCCTAAATCTAATTTCTCTTAGCCCAATCAATTATCCAAGGTTAAAAAGGTTGAATATTTATTTCATAACTTTATTTGAAGGATTAATAGCATGTGAAAGTAATTTAATTATGTGACTAAACACAATACTAAAAACCAATTCAGTTACAGTGTCTAATACTATTCATCATGTGTGGCTAAGATCTTGTCAAGTATCCAAATAAAACTTCTCTTACCTAATATGGACATTCCACACTATAATTTTAAAAACATTGCACTTGGTACGCTTATTGAGGTTACTATTCACTTCAAAAAAATGAATAATAAACTTAGTATTGAAAAAACATAAATATTCTTATAAACGTATGGTGAAATTCGTTTATCGAGATTTAGCTCCAAAGTGCCATTAAAAATAAAATTATAGTTTCGAACAAGTGTTTCGTCCAAAAATATGACAATGGACTTAGTGCGCCATAAAATCATAAATAATCAACTGATTCTAATGGCACAGACCATAACACATTATGAGACTTCTAACTACCTCAAATAATTAAAATCGTATTTTTTACACCATAGTGAGTAATAACACCTATTATGTTGACAGACTAAAACCTATGTGATTGGTCAATTCATAAAAACTTATGGGGTTTCCATGAGATTTTAAAACAATAGAAATTTCACCATTGAATTTCTAACGGGCTATTACAGGGTGATTTTCGTATCATTTTGGTGGAAAGAACCACTTGTTGAACTAGTTAAGAGATTCCCCATGTCAAACAGTTGGAGTGATTCTCCTTATTGTTTCGTGGAAATATTTCATGCGTTGACCCGGTAAAGAGATTCCCTGAGTCAAATGGGTGTAGTGACTTCTTGTATTATTTTGGTAGATGTATTCTAAGTGTTGACCGAGTAGAGTGATCTAGGGGTGGCAATATGTGACACGACCCGTTAACCCAACACGAACCCGACACGATAAAAGCGGGTTATAGTTTAGCCTTAACGGGTTCAGGTCAAAACAAGTTGACCCGTTAAGACACGATTGCTTAATGGGTCACTAACGGGTCAACCCATTTTGACCCGTTAAGGAAATGAAATTTACTTTTATACCCTTAAGACCTAAAGGCTAAAGCTAAAAATAAAAAAGTAAAAACCCTAAATCTAATAACCCACCCATGCCGCCCCCCTCCAGTTTCAAGTTTCAGTTTTGAATCCTTCGTCTTTCTCTAGATTCTCCTTCCCTGAGTCATTGACGCCCCCCCTCCACGCCGCCGCTCCAGCTAGCTCTTTGGAACGGTGTCGTCGCATGCCATCACCACCCCTCTTGGCCGCTTCAAGTTGGTGTATTTCGAGCTTAACAGATCACTTCCTCTGATCATCAAATGGTGCATTCCCAAGGCCTCCAGTACGTTGAGTTTTAAGTTCCCACATAACATCCCCATCTCACACGACAGACAAAACACTTCTAACTTCAACTTCCTCACGCCTCCCCTGTTGCTGCTAACCCTGTCATCTCTTACTTCATTGGGAGGCCATAACAGAACGTGACTCCTTGAGCTTGCCTCAACCCATCACTCGACTGCGACTTCCTCATTCAATGGTTTCGTTCTTCAAACCAAAAAAAACCCATCACTCCAAGCCTTAAACCCAGCAACCGCGCCGGCCTTAGTCTGAAATCTGCTCTGTCGCGGCGTCGCCCAGACCAACGCGTCTCATCACCCACGACCCCACACTCGTTGGCCGTCGCCCACTGTAAGTGAATATATTAATAGATTATTAGATTTTTACTCTACGTCCGAGGTCTCTCTACTGCTATGTATTGTTTGGCTGCCGAGAAAGAAGAAAAAAAATGGGAAAACGATGTGAATCTGGTTATACGTACGATTTTCACTAATATCCGTGGCTACCTAGATAATGTAAAACCACGTAATTAATTTGATATGGCTTTTGATTGAGTTTTGATTGAGTCTGGTTATGCATACAATTTTCACAATGTTCTAATTGAGTTTTGCTGCTTAGATAGTGGAGGAAAAGTAGAGGAGAAAAAAAGAGATTAATCTGTCCCAAATGCAGTAAAACTCAGCTAAGATAGTGGAGGAATTCAAGTCACCTATAGTTCTTTTTGTTTTTTTTTTTTAATAACTCAGCCTTTTTTTTATGAAAATAAAGCTATTGAGGTTTGAGATTATAGATTTTTTATGTCTTTGTTTCCTACATCTTCTCATCACCTCTAAAACTCGGTATGGTGGTGTTGCTTAAGTTTATTTTGGTTTATTTTAATGACAACAACTCAGCTTAATTCCATTGAATTTATGCACTAGGATTTACTCACCAGGTTTTTTTTTAGAAAAGTCCAAGGAGGTTTGAGATTATAGATCTTGATGTCTTCGTTCGCTATATTTTCTCAGTACCTGAAGGTTGAACATAGCATTGGAGTTTTCACTGATTTCTAGAGGATTTTGTCATAATTTTCCAGGTAATTGTCCGAAGATATTTGTCAACAGAGCATTCATTTCAAATTGCAAACATGATAAAGAATTTCATTTGAGACACATAGATAGCTAGTGTAGGGACTTTAGCTGAGTTCACAAGTCAGCCAAATATTATTAAAAGATTAATGCTATATATATCCATTATTCGATCATTTTATTACCATATTTCCTCCATCTCATGATATGTTATTTAATGATGTACTAGTAATTATTTGTTATATTTTTCCTGTGAATCAATCATTTAATACTATATCAAGAAATATTATAAAATAAAGTATAAGCATGTTAGTTATTATGGGGTTTGTTACAATTATAAAATAAAGTCAAAATATAAATACCTTTTTAATGCTTTCTAGTGTGTTGAGCTTCTACGTACATCATGGGGTTCCCTTGCTCTCACTCCCACTTCTATTCTTTTAATTTTGTCAAGGTTTCTAAATATAACTGATACGATCTGGTGAGAACGAATACTTGTCACACCTTCATTGGTTGACCATCGTAAAAAGTCAGAGTTTGAAAATAAGACAATTAAAATCTTCTGATTTTATACTAATCAAATCCTCATTCAAATGGTTTTGGGCACATCCAAAAACTACTCCCTCCCCTCGACCAAACTTTCCTCTATCTTTCAAATGCATTCCACGTGCCCATGCACCAAAAGCACGTATGTGTTTATCTATTTGTTTTATATTCCTTAATGGCCATAGTTAGTACAAACCATGTAGCATTATTATTGTTATTGTTATTGTTATTGTTATTGTTATTATTATTATTATTATTATATAAACTATTATCATCATCATTATTGGTATTATTACTATTATTATAATTATCATCTTCATTATTGGTATTATTACTATTATTATAATTATCATCTTGTTGTTTCTTTTCAGATGAGTTCGGCAGTAGGTGAAAATGATGATTTGATTGATTTGGACCCGTTTGAGTTACAAAGTTTTCAAAATGAGGAATCTAAAACAAAATGAAGGAAACGGTAAAATGTTTGGACTTTTTTTGAAATGGTTCCTAAGTCTGAGAACAATGATGACAAGCCACGAGTCAAGTTTTGGTGTTCCAGTTTCTACAGTCGCATTTGAATCTACTTTTAGTGTTGGTGGGCATATCATTGATCAGTTTAGGAGTGTACTAAAAGCAGATATTGTTGAAGCATTAGTCTGCACTAGAGATTGGCTATATGGCGAGGAGCAAGTTAATATTATTTTTACCTCATTGAATAAATAATTGTAATTTTTCAATACAATAATATTATTTGATATAAAACTTTACTGATATCTTTTTTTTAATAGAAATACAAGAAGTTAAATTGGACGAGTTAACCGAAGATATAATGGAGTTAGAGAAAAACAAGGGCAAGGAGGACGCTCCACCTCATTCTTGAAGCTCTAAATTTGTTTAGATTTGTGTTTTTATTATATTTGGGATTGTAACATTAATATACCGTCTATGTGTGTTTTTATTATTATTTTGGGATGTAATATTAATATATTATTACAATGTGTGTGGATCATATTTGCTTGGATTGTAATTTTAGACTTGTAATTAATTTTTAATTTTCTAATTTTTATAAATAATATTTATATAAAATTTCAGTTAGGTCAAACGGGTCGTGTCGTGTCTGTTCAACTCATTAACATAAACGGGTTGAAACGGATCAGGTCGTGTCGTGTCGTTTCGTGTCACTTTATTTCTTATTCATTAACGGGTCGTGTCGTGTCAACCTGTTATCTTACAGTGTCGTGTTTGTGTTTCAAATTTTGACACGAAATTCTTAACGGGTCGTGTTCGTGTTGACCCATTAAGTGTAATGTATATACCTTGACATGACATGAACATGACCCGTTAACACAATTTGACACCCCTAGAGTGATCCCCCATGTTGAAGGGGTGGAGTGATTTCCCGTATCGATGATGTGTATTGTTGATGTCGTGTTTCACGGCCTGGGCAACTCCACAGAAACCCAACTAGATAGTCCTGGAAAAAAGAAGGTGAGTGGGCTCCGGTGACGTTCGGGGTCCCTCCGATGCCAAAGTCAGTAGAGAATACTTGAATGGAGAAGAAAGCTAAGTGAGTGAAGATGAAGAAGAGTTCAAAGAGATCCCCCTTGGGTTGGATCGGGGTATTTATACCTGGCTTAGACTCGGTTACCGAGGGAAATCGTTAGGTGTCAGGTCGTGCCTGGGTCAAACCTGCCACTAGCCTACTTCTATAGCAAGGTGTCAGGCTGAGGTCGTGTGGTCCCATGGTGCCTCAGACTGTACGCTGTCATGTGTTCAAGTTCCCTTACACATTAAATTAGGCAAGTCCTTGGCTTTGTGCACCCACGATCAGACACACCCAATTGCCTGTGCTCTACGATAGTTATCCATTATGTACTTTCTTGTAGGGATTGGCTTCCTACTAAGGCACCAGGTGAGTGCTACCCATTGTGGGTTCCCCAGCCAAGGTGAGCCTAGTGCTAGGGCTTCTTTAGGCAAGAAGGCTTGCCATGGGCTTAGCACATGGCCTCCATCTTGAGCTCCCCTAGTTTGCCTAGATCTCCACCCAATGGACCTATGGCCTTCCCGTGGCTCGATATTGTTGGGCCTGGCCCTCTCCTCCTCACATTACCCCATGAATTTTCATCACATAGGCGTGGTGTGAATTCAATTAATGCATTGTGAATGAGGCCTTGGGCTCCTGACGTCCCTTTGGTTTTCAACTGTTGGGGTCATCTTGGCATCCCTCCCTATCCCTACTTTGGATCAGTTCGTTCCCCCGTCGGTTGAGTTCCTGAGGCCACCTATCCCCCTATAAATACCCATCTCCTTAGTTCTTACAGCCTTTCCGCCTTCCATCAGTTGATTGGACAGGCCAGCTACACCTCTCCCCACGTCCTGGGAGCTCGTTGGCCCGTGTTTCCCACATGCCTGACATGATGGTTGCTACCCAGTCTGATCGTGCCCATTGGGATCCGCATTCTGTGCAGCTGGTGTCAGCACTGTCAGTGCTGTTTCATTTTCGATGCACCTTCCAGTCTTCCTTGGCTATATAAAGCCTCCTTCATTCTCATTCCCCCTATTTCTGTTCCTCTCTCTCTCTCTCTCTCTCTTGGTGTTTCCTTTCACCATCAAACCTCTACCTTGCCATCAACCCTTCTTATATTTTCCTTTTGTAGTCGTGCCTTCCACCCCCCCCTTTTAGAACCTTTTACTCCTCCTCTTCTTTCTAGATTCTTCTCTGTCACTTTTTCCCTCTCCACTTCTTCGCATTCTCCTGTCGTCTCCTCTCTCTTCCCAATTGATCCCATGGCTTGGAAAGCTTCCTCTGAATCCAAGCCCCTTTACTTCACAGGGAAGAACTAGGTGTCATTCATCATGCTCAGGGACCTCCGGTAGGTTTGCTCAAAGTATGATGTCCACGACTCAGTAGTCATCAAAGTCCCTAGGGCGGGGTAGAATGCCATGGACTTTGACGGGATGGCACTCTACCCCCTCATATTCGTAAATGGCCTGGGCCTCCCCTTCTACCACCCGGTCTGCAAAGTCCTCAACTTTCTGGGGTTGGCTCTAGCGCAGCTCAACCCTAACGCCTCGAGGCTCCTGATATCTAACTACATCACTGTAAGAAGGCCTTCAGTTCAATTGTGGAGGAGTACCCTGACTTGACAGCTCGAGAGCTACATATGGACCATGATATGTTACACTAAGCAGATTACATACCCTTTTAATACCATGGATGAAGAATCATGTTAAGCATTGTCTAAATGTTGATTATGAGTAGGTTGTACAAGAAATTGATCAATCATTGATGTGGGACACAAGCTAGTTGCTCAATCATATGTATGTCTTTAAATACATATGTCTAGTTCTCTGAAAGCAAAGCAAAGACAGCATGAAAACCACTGCAGAATATGCTACATTTTTTGTATCTAAATTAGACCAACGTATGTAAAGTCTTTAATTTGATTTTGGAAGGAGTTGTTAGCCTATGCAAATCATGTTGTTCAATTAACAACATAATGTCATTGAGTAAAAGAGGCCAATATGGAAAGAATTGAATCTGGGTCTTTTCGGGCATAATCATCAAGATACAAAAAAACTTGATGAGCACATTAGTTGGCCAGTTAACCCCTTCCTCTATTTCAATGCCCTTCAAATTTTTTTGATCACATTGAAACAAAGGTTTGATGTGTTAAAATTATTGCTATCTGTCACATTTCAACTTCACAGTTTCAGCAAGGACAATGTAATATCAGGCCTTAGTCTAATAATCAAATTAAAGCAAAAAAATATTGAGTTGAAAAGATTGAATAGAAGTTAATGTTTAAAAAAGAGGATGAATTACTTTCAATAGTTGAAAGGGATTGAAGATATATGACATTAGCTAGCCTTACAAAGTTTCCAAAGTAAGGCTTGATATATAAGATCTCATGTATGGTTTGCTATGAAACCAATTGAAATCTCTATGAAATTGGATTGTTGAACTATGTGGGTACATATTGGACAGCCATTGAGCTGGAACTTGTGGGTCTATATATATGCTTATATATACCAGAGGAAGATCACATACGTCAAAGATAGCAGAAGAGAACTTACCGCAGGAGGTTGTGCACTGCTAGGGGCTGGTTCAGTGACACAGCAAGGCAACCTAATCACGAAGGGAGAGAGAGAGAGAGAGAGAGAGAGAGAGAGAGAGAGAGAGAGAGAGAGAGAGAGAGAGAGAGAGAGAGAGAGAGATAGAGTGAGAGAGGGTGGGAGCGAGATTTATACAGAGAGAGTTAGAGAGATCAGTTGGAGGAGAGAGATACGAGCTTGAATTTTTAAAGGTGCAGACTCAACAGCATGGCAGCAAGCTCACGGTGACCGGAGTAGTGGCAAAAATTTCATAGAGAAGAGATCAGAGAGAGAGAGACAATAGAAGCAGCCAAGGATGAAAAATTAGGCAACATTTCGAAGTGTAGAAAAGGAAATATATAGTTGTTTTACAGGCGATATTTTGTGCTGCAATATATATAACTTCAGCCCTAATTACAATGTTCTATCGCAACGATTAATGTACTCGTTAGAAATTACATATTCAAAAAAAGTGAGTTTAATTTTGCTGCGATATGCATTGCTGCTAAAAATATTTTTTGCGGAGAAAATGGAAAAACGATGGAAAATAAATTCTAAATCGCAGATATAATTTTCATGACAATAATATATCGCTATAAAAAACATTTTCACAGTGATGACATATAACGCCGGAAATAATACCCCACAATAGTGATTGGGGAACAACCAAGCCCATATCATGTCATTCAACACCAATAAGGAAATAAAGTTTCTCATCATCTGCGTACTTGTATATTTCAGGATACAAAAGGTACAAATTCATAGGTTAAATCGTCAAAAGAAATGTAAAAAGAATAAAGAAATAATGGAAACTAGAACTAATGAACATGAACAAGAAATGGGCCAAGGGTGGGTGATTTGAGTTAATTATAATCTTGTGAGAGGATTGCCCAAGATTTCTATAGCAATAAGTGGTGGCTACGATAGATAGAACTGCATCAATTTTGAATAAGTTATAGTGATTGAGAAAGAAATAAGTTATAGTGTATAAAAAAGCAAGTGGTGTCGATTAATTGTATGGGTGCATGGAGACTAGTCAAAAGACCAGGAATCATCATTAAATTGAAGCGTTACAAAATTCCACATTCTAAGAAGACTTGAATGGCTCTCACATCAAGGGCTAGGTTCTAAAAAATTGTGGGCTTATAGATTTTGATAAGTAAAAATTGTTAAAGGGTCACCAAGGTGGTAGTCATTTGCGAGAGCCATAGATTGAACTTGTCTTCATAGATTGAATAGTGCAATGATGAGTTTTAGTTTAGGAAATGAAGTAAGATCTGCATGACAATGGATTAGGCTTATCATAATTTGTTTGGCGTTTGAGAAGCACGAAGAAATGTAAGGGGAGTTACGCTTGAAGGCTGAAGTGAAGAGGCAACGGTTTTACCTGTTGTATTTAGAGATGGTGCATTTAAACATTAGTTATACGGTGAGTATTGAGCTTGAGTGGTAGCAAATTTGGCAAGGCAATACAAGGCGTTTGGTTCTTTAATGAAATGGTACATTGGAGCATTCTTGAGAGACTTTAGTTGTTGAGCAAGGCGGCGTCATTTTCTCATGTGTGTAGTAGCATAAGTGCATAACTATAGTCTGTTATTCTGTTAAGAGGAGAATTGTAGTATAAATAGGGAAGGGGATTCATTGTAGAGGATATCTCGATTCTTGAAAGTGTTTTGAAAACTTGTAAGGAGATCATTTGAAATTAGTGGGTACGTGACAATTGGTATCATAGCAGTCGATCCTTACAATGGTAGACGGGACGCATGACCCAAAAAGTAAGCAAGAAATCTCACAAAAGCAGCAGGAAGTGGTGCAGAATCAATTGGACCATCATCAGCAATCGATCTTTGGGATAACTGAAAGGTTAGATCAAGTTTTAGAGATGTTAAGGTCTGTGGTTGAAACTGTAAATGTAATTTGTCGTCGGGATAGAGAGGTCTCTAGAGATAGAGATCATAAGACTAGGACTCATGAGGAAATGAGTGTGTTTCAGAGGAATTTTTTATTGGACTTTCCACATTTAAGTGGAAATGACCTTGCTGATTGGATCTTTAAGGCCAACCAGTGCTTTGATTGTTTTCAAGTACCTTTCCCTCAAAAATTAGTGGTGGCATCTCATCATATGGAAGGGGAGGCTTTAGTGTGGTACCAAAATGGGTTAGACTTGGGCAGTCTAAGTCTTGGGAGGCTTTAGTGGTTGCTTTACAAGGAAGATTTGGGCCTTCAGCATTTGATTACCCAATGGAGGCTTTAACCAGATTTAGAAAAACTACTATTGTTAATTTGTATACAACTGAATTTGAAGCATTGTCTAATAGGTTGAAAGGGTTGTCTGAAAGGCATAAAATGAGCTATTTTATAAGTGGATTGAAAGATGAAATTCATATTCCGGTGAAAATGTTTAATCTTCTGAACCTTGGGACTACATTTGGGTTAGTAAAGTTACAAGAAGAGTATGTGTTGTCTACAAGAAGGTTGTGGAAGCCAATTGGCCATTTTGCTGACAAGTGGCCAATTGAAAATGTAGCTCCTGCTAATACAGTTAATATGGGCCAAAATATTTTTTGCCTTTCGAGAAGGTAAACTATTCTCATATAGATGAAAAAAGGAAAAAGGGTTTGTGTTTCCATTGTGAGGAGAAGTGGAACCCAAATCATGTATGCAAGAATCCCAAAGCTTACTTCATTCAACCTGATTTTGATATAGTGAATCAACCTGTTGTGGAGGAGCCTGTGTTTACAGTAGATGGGGTGACTGTTTCTAAAGAAGTTGATAGCTTAGAGGTTTCTGTTAATGCCATTTCTGGCTGTATTAGTGGTAATGCTATGAGATTGCAGGGGAGCGTGGGATCTTCTGTTGTGGAAATCTTAGTAAATTCGGGGAGCACACAAAATTTTTTAGATCCCTTAGTGGTTCAAGAAGCCAAACTGTTTATGAACCAAGATTCAACCTTGCAAATGTGTGTGGCTAATGGTGAGAAGATTTTGACTCAAGGCAGTGGGCAGGAAATTGTTAAGATTCAAGGTTCTAAGTTTTCTATGCCTTTTCATGTTGTATCATTGGGAGGATGTGATATAGTACTTGGGGTCTAGTGGTTGAAAATTGTTGGCTCTACATTCTACTTGAGAGATACAGCCTTTACATTGTCTTCTAAGAAACAAGCTATTGTGACACTATCATCGTGTGAGGCTGAATATGTTGCTACCAACTTAGCTGTATGTCATGGCATATGGATAAGAAATGTGCTTAAATATTTAGGAATTCCACAAAAAGATCCCATAGAAATCCACATTGATAATCGTTCAGCAATTGCACTAGCCAAGAATTCAATATTTCATGAACGAAGCAAGCACATTGATACAAGGTATCATTTATCAGAGAGCATGTGAAGAATAAAAAAATAGAACTAATAATCTCTTGCATGACATATGATCAAACTATTGACATATTCACAGAGCCTTTGAAACATGATGTGTTTACAAGACTAAAGGCCATGCTTGGGATGAAGAAATTTGGAGAGTCAAGTTTGATGGGGAATGTTGAAATATAAACTTGAACATTGGAGAAGCATGGAGAAGCCACCTAAGTTGGTGGAGAAGCCATCAAGTTAGGTAGCCTAATTCCGCATTCAACTAAAAGGTAGTTACCATTTTTATCTTGTTATGAGGTCATTGGTTATGTAATAGATGTCCAAATTGTATCTATAAATAAATAGAGCTCAATGTAATGAACACATCATGGTGTGGAGAATAAGAGAGAAAGAATTATTTTCGTTGAGATAATTATTCTGAGTATAATCATTCTGTGATTGGTTGTTTTCAGTGTCTTGTAGTGCTATATATTTTTCTCTCTCATGGAAAATGCAGTACAATTTGTTATGGGAATTTTTATTTCTTATGAGGTTTGCAACTATACAATGATTCTAATTTTTATATATCAGTTATATTTGTTTTAATTTTAATTATTTACATGCATGACTGTCTTGACTGTTTGCAATGTCTAGCAATTAGGAATTCCTACACCTTCGTTGATGCTATGATATATATGTTTTGCATCTGGTTGCAATATGTTTTCTTTGGTTTTGATTCTTATGGTATGATTTTTGTCAGGGGAATTCTATATCAACGACGAAGCATAACTTTTACACTTTTCTACCTAGAGGTTTATTTGAACAACTAATCTTCACGCATCCTCATAAGAAAATGTGCATATATGATCATATGGTTTTGTTGATCTATTATCTAGGTGTTTGCTTATGATCAAAGGTGGTAGTTACTAGGTGGTTATTTCTAAATCAAGCTATGCATACAACTAGAGTTAAACACTAGGTGTTAAGCCAACATATCTATCTATAGGTTGCTTTGTGTTTGAGGGGTTAGCATATGCAAATGGAGATGCGTAGAATTGATGAAGTCCATTTCTTTCATATCTTGGAAATGAGGAATCATAATTATTGAAGATTTGAAATAATTTGTTATCATATTCAAGGACTCACAGGAAATAGGTAGTAGCTTCAATTTGAAATTCCATTATATTATTGAAGAGGCATGAAGATAAACAAATTGACTAAGTTAATTGATTCAACATGAAATTATGCTGTGAAAAGTAAAACTATGGAACCAAAGCAATGACAATAGAATGACCATATAGTTTCCACCCTTTCTGTGAAGGTGCCTGGACTGTTTTGTGTGGTAGATCATTGAAAAGTTTTGTGAGAAGCAAGTGGCAATGTTAAGAACAGAACTTTACTTTCTCATTGCTATCTTTACATGCGATTTATCCTTTATTTACTGTAGAATAGACACATCATTCTTCCATATTATATGTGATAATTATATTTTTAATCTGTTTGAGAATGCAAAGAAGCTCCAAATTTCATGGAAAAGATGAGTGTTGCCACAAGTACTATCTCAAAGCAGTGCTGCATTGGCATCTTCCTTGGAGACTACCAAAACAATTGAGTTTCATGTTCATACCATTTGGCAAGCGGTACTTGTACCTCTTCTTGAATTAAAAAAATTAAGTAAAAACATCGTTTGGAAGTTTGAACCCTGAGATTTTTAAGGTTCAAGTACTTTGGCTTTGCTACATTGCTTCCTGCATGTAACTAGAGGCAGATATAGTTATGTGAGATTTTATGTACAATATTCACATCCTTAGTTGTGTCATTGCTGGTACCTAGATTTGGAAATCAAATCCAATTTGAAGATTCAACGTTCTATTATCAAATATAGTGTGCTCTTAGTAGTTGGTTTGAAATTTTAGTTTAGCCCCATTGTCTAGAACAGTCCTCTCGATTTTTGTTTCTTGTAAAATTTGGTTGCAGGATGAAATCTGATTCAGAATTTCTGGAGCCATTGACTTGATTTTCTCTTATATTCATTTGTGAAGCAAATTAAAACAAATATTTGACAACTAAGTTGCATCTGAAATTTTTGGTATTTTAATAATTTTTTTTATAGGAAAACATGCTTCATTAATCAAAGAAACTTACAAAGTACTTGAATCACTCCAAAGAATATTAGAAATTACATCAGGGTATGCTCCCCACCATAGACTAATATTTTGCACACTTAAACCAAACTTGGCAAGTGAATGTGCTGATGTATTGCAGCTTCTACTAACATGTTGCACTTCACATGTACCAAACCGTGCCATCAATTCCTTAGCCTCTCTAACAACATTGCCAAAAGTAGCCTTTGAAGATCCTTGCATATTGAACTCTTTAACCACCAGCAATGAGTCACTTTCAATCACAAGATTATGAATTCCAAGGTGAATGCAGAACTATAATCCTCGAAGAATAGCTAAAGCCTCAACAGCAGTCATAACAGAAAATTCTTTCTTTGCAGCAGACATAATTACCTCTCCCTTAGAATCTCTGACAATAGCTCCTATTTCAGCCACTGAACCATTAGAAGAAAAAGCTCCATCTACATTAAGTTTAAACACACCAAAGGCCGGGGCTTCCCATCTACATTGTTGTCTACTAACTGAAACAGATTTACTCTTGAGTTCCTTATATGACTTCTGCATTGCTAAAGCATTTCCAACAATAGTCTCAACATTCACTTCCTTTGCCTCGAACATCTTCATGTTTTTTTTATACTAGCAGCTCCAGCATATTAGGAAAAACAACTCAAGCATCTCTGGTCCCTTATTCTGTTGCAACCTCTGAACTATGTCAAGAAAAGTGTCATGCTCTCTTATAACTACCCTTGAAGGGAAATAAAGAGACCATACTTCTTTTATGGAAGGGTAGGAGCAAAGTGCATGTAGTGTATTTTCCTTTTCTGCATTACAGAAATCACAACCCTCCTCTGTTAACACCTTCTTTTTCTGTAAATTGGACTTTGTTGGTAGAATCTCTTTAGTAGCTTTCCAAGCAAAAATTCTCACCTTTGAAGGAAGCTTCATATTCCATATAGATTTCCACTCTTCTCAACACCATGGCATTAGAGGATTCCCCATTCTGTCTATTTGAATATAAAGCTTTAAACATCCTATAAGCACTTTTGACAGTATAAATACCATTAGCTTCATTATTCCAACAGATTAAATCCTCCCCATCTTGACTAAGCACAATCTTTAAAATTTGAAGAGCTATAGCTGGTGTAAATAGAGAATTGATCTTTCCCACATCCCATACTCTTTGATTAGCAACAAATAAAGAGTTCACAGTAGCATCCTCCTCTCTAATCACATCTGCTTTCTCACTTATGAAGGACCTATTCTGCTATCTTATAACAGTTTTAAAACCAGGAACCCATGAGTCTTTCCATATCCTTACTTTGTGTCCCGAGCCAATTCTCCACTGACATCCCTCTTGCATTTTATGCTTTGTTCCCCAAATACCTCTCCATACATAAAAGGGATTATGACCAAATGTAGCATCTAAAAAGTGTGTTTTGGGGAAATATCGAGCTTTGAAGACCTTGTGAAGTAAGGATTCAGTATTCTGCATAATTCTCCAACCATTTTTTGCCAGAAGAGCATCATTAAACACTCTCAAATCTTTAAATCCCATTCCCCCATTCTGTTTAGTATCACATATCTTAGCCCAATTCATCCAGTGTATTTTGTGCTCTTCCTTTCTTTGACCCCACCAGAATTTTGCCATCAATTGCTCAAGTTCATAACACAAAGAGGAAGGTAATTTAAAACAGCTCATTGCATAGGTTGGAATTGACAATGCCACAACCTTTATTAATATTTCTTTCCCTCCAGCTGAAAGCATCTTCTCTTTCCATCCTTGTAACTTCTTCCAAACTTTATGTTTTATATCAGAAAAAGCTCTATACTTTGCTCTCCCTACCAAAGGTGGCAGCACCAAATATTGCTCAAATTGCTGGCTGTTCTGCACTCCCCAAAGCTCCAGGATATCATTTCTTGTTTTAGGGAGAACATTTGTACTGAAAACAATGCTTGTTTTACCTCTATTTATCATTTGACCTGAAGCAATCTCATAACAGTGAAAAGATGTTGAATTCTCTGGTTTTCATACACATTTGCCTTACAGAATAATATACTATCATCAGCAAAAAGCAAATGTGATAGTCTAGGAGCACCTCTGCAGATTCTTATAGGTGTGATCTCACCATTCCCTTTAGCCTTCTTGAGCAAAGATATTAGACCTTCTGTACAAAGAAGGAACAAATAGGGGGATAAGGGGTCCCCTTGTCAAAGTCCTCTTGAAGGAATGATAGGTCCTTTCAGCTCACCATTAATCAAAACTGAGAAAGAGACAGTTTTTACACACATCATCACAAGATAAATCCATTGAGTATTAAAACCCATTCTAGACATTACACTTTCAATAAAAGACCATTCCACTCTATCATAAGCTTTCCTCATATCCAACTTAATGGACATATAACCCTCTTCTCCTTTTCTTTTTTGTCTCAAGTAATGCATCACTTCATAGGCTATAAGTATATTATCTGAAATAATTCGACCAGGGACAAAAGCACATTGTGAAGTAGAAATAACCACATTAAGCACTTGTTTAAGCCTATTTGCCCGAACTTTAGAAATTAACTTGTACACCACATTACAAAGGCTAATAGGCCTAAATTCATAAATCATTTCAGGCTTGCACTTCTTTGGTATCAACGTTATAAAAGTATGATTTAGAGACGAGGGAATTGTACCAATTATGAGGGCCTATAGGACAGCAGAGGTCACTTCATTTCCTACAATATGCCAGTATTGTTGGAAAAAAAGTGGTGGCATACCATCAGGTCCTGGTGATTTTGTAGGATGCATCTGGTTTAAAGCTGCTTTGACTTCCTCACTTGTAAAATCCTTTAATAGCTCCACATTGATATCCTCGGTTACTCTTCCGCTCAGCCCTTCCAAGAAATCCAGCTCCTCATTCAAATTGTTGTTTTGTTGCTTAGATTGAAACAAGGTTTGGAAGTAGGAAAGAATTAGTTGATTCCTTTCCTCATCATGCTACCAAATCCCTTCTTCATTTTTCAGGCCTGTGATCCAGTTTTTATTTTTTCTTTGTGATGCTCTATAATGAAAAAACTTAGAGTTACTGTCACCACCTTTGAGCCACAATGCTTTGGCTCTTTGGTTCCACAGAATCTCTTCCCTTTCTAACCAAACTTGAAGTTGATTCTAAGCCTTCATCATTTCTTCTCTTGTTATACTACTTGGTTCAGCTAACTGTAATCTTTGAAGAGACTCTCGAGCCCTTTTGATTTGCTGTTTCACATGCCCAAACTTCTGTTTGTTCCATGCCTCCAATCCCTTACTGCATATGCTCAGTCTATCAATAATAGAACCAATAGGCCTATTTTCATGAGTTCCTTGCCAACATCTTGAAATAACTTCACCACATTCGTCATCCTCCACCCACATTGCCTCAAATCTAAAGAGCTTATGCCTATATTCATTATCAGCAGTGCTTGGTACAAATATGATAGGCAAATGATCAGAAGATGCAGCAACACCATGCACAACTCGAGAAAGGGGAAAACATGCTTTCCAGCTGGGAGTAGCAACAAACCTGTCCAGTCTTTCACTAACCACCCCATACTCATATCTTCTGTTACACCATGTATACTTCTGGCCCTCAAATCCCAAATCAATCAAATTGCAATCATCAAGTACACTTCTAAAAGCTTGCATTAACCTTTCTGGTCATGGCCTGCCTCCCATCTTTTCTTGTTGACTGAGTACTTCATTAAAATCTCCACATACCAACCATGGTATATCTCCTTCTTCCCTCAGTGTTCTAAGTAAGCTCCATGTTTCCTCTCTTTTTTCAGTTTCTGGATGTCCATACAAACCAGTAAATTTCCACTCCATTCCTTCATCAGTCTCACTAATTTTTGCATCAATATGAAACAAAGAGAAACTTTTTATTGGTAACTTTATTTCATTCCTCCATAATAATGCCACACCACCTTTCCTTCCATCACTATCCACTGCAAAACAGCATTCAAACCCAACTCTCATACGAATTCTTTCCATCTGTCTACTACTCAATTTTGTTTCCATTAAGAATAGAACAGCAGGAACTTCTCTCCTGACCAAGTCACAGAGAGCTCTAACTCCTCGTGGGTTCCCAAGCCCAGGAGAGTTCTAACTTATAGTTTTCATTGTTCTCGCGAGGCTGCTTAGCAGCCACCACCGTTGAGCTTAAATTGAGGTCATTATCAACCACACTTTCAACCATTACTCTCCTACCTCGTTTTTGAATAGTAGAAGTCAGTTCAAAGTCCTTCCTCTTACCTTTCACTTCTTGCACCAGAGACACGCCAGTATCTTCATGAGTTGCATGACACATTCTGACCCACTTTCTATTAGGCCTGCCCTTCTTAGGTTTTAACTGTGTTTTGACCATAGCCTTCACTCCAATGGGCTGAAGCCCATTTGTAGTAATCACCATTGACTCAGACACCATATTAATACCTTCATTTGATGGATACTAAACCATTTCCTCTCTATCTTGATTAGAGGAAACCTGCTGAGTTGGCTTATCAGTTATAATAACAGGAGTCAACATACCCTTATTATGGCATGCTACGTTATCTCCCATTAACTCCTCCTCCCTTGATTCATGCATAACAGAAATATAGAATAAATCTTTCTCTTGTAACGCCTCCTGATTCTCCTCCCTCTTCTCTATCGATTCTGTACCTCCCAGCTTGACACCAGTGGCCTGTCAATCACTTTCTGATGAAACTTCTGGTGTAGAATTCTAATGAGCTGAAGGCTGAGGTTAAGAGCTTTCCTTCCCTCTTCGTTGCAATGAACCAGCACGTAGCCAAGCTTCGAATGGTAGTTGAGAAGAGACCCGTGCGTCTTGATGGCCAACAAACTCACAATCTTTAAGTTGATGACCAAGTTTACCACACCAGTAGTGTCCCAGGTTGACTCTAGCACCTTGCATAAGAGGCTGAGATATATCAATCTTGACTCTAATTCTCATGAACTCTCCCCATGCAGCCTACTCTCCCCATGCAGCCTCTCCTTGTTCACCATCTACCTCCTCCACAGTGCCTATCTTGTTAGCAATAAGGCGTCCCACCTCCTCATTCATAGCATTTAACGGCATCTCATATAATCTAATCCAAAAAGACGCTTCAGAAATTCTAATTTTTGTTACCTGTTGATCACCTTCCAAACGTTGCAAAAGAACCAAGCTTCTATCAAATGACCATGGTCCCTCACGAAGAACACGTTGCTTATCATGCTCATCCACAAACTCCACCAGAATAAGTTTGGAACCCAATTCCTTAAAACTCACTTTATGAACAGGTTGCCATACTTTCCTCATCATGCTCTTAAGGGCTTCACGGTTATAATATCGATCCGATAGCAATGACATCACCAGACAGCATTCTCCACGTATAATATTTGGTTCCAAAACATTAGGATCCACATGAATCTCACTTCTCTCTTTCTCAGATAATGACAAATGTTGACATAAAGATTCTATCTCTTCTGCCATTGAGACAGTAGACAAAAGAAACAAAAACCTGCACTAGGACAGGGGAGAAAACCTCTACTCAGAGAGGAGAAATAGTCCCTTTGGTATTTTAATAATTTTTACTTGTCAAAGATAAGTGCATTTCTTTTCATGCTGATCAGGATCACCATCTTTTTGAAGAATTCCTTGGAGTTTTGTAGTGAGATGGAGACTTGATCTGTTCAGCTAAGTGGGTTTTGGTGGTTGATAACAACATCAATACTTGCTTGGAGTTGCAACTAGAGATGACATTGTTGCTTGTAATGTTAGGAAAGATATGAGTCTAGATAGAGCTGCCAAAAATTTTTTGAGTTCCTCAAGTTTTGATTATTTTAGTTTGTTGGAGGATATTTGGTTGTTCCTCCATTTAGGTTTCTACTTTTTGGAATCTGGTTGATGTGTCAGTTATCCAAGTAATTGTTAAGGTGTAAGTTAGAAAGGGTTGTCCTCTTTCAACATGTTTTTTTTTTTGTATTTATATTAATGAGAAAAATTCCTTTCAACACGCACTGGGCTGAGAAAAATTCATCTTCCAATGCTTTCATAGCATTTATTTGTATTAAAAGAAGGATATCAAAGTACTAAGCAAACATTCAGGGTATAAATCATGCTTGCAAACAAAAGGTTGTTGATATGCTTTAGTGCTTCAGTGGTTACTACTTTTGACAGTGAAACATTGGTGGGCAAATGTGACTTCCACATTACTTCACTTTTTCCTAAACATATTCTCGCTTGATCACCATTTCCACACAATCAAATCTATCTCAAGAAGTCAAAATTTTCCAACCAGCATCCCCAAATGTTTATGATTTTGGAATACTGGTTTCATTTGGTAAGAGAAATGGTTATAGGTAAACACTTGAAGGAAATCTGTTTTCATAGATGATTGATTTGATACATTATTCTGTTTCATAACCATGTTGTGATTATGGTCTATAGAAACTTTCTATTTTTCCATGTAGAAGAGGTCAGTTGTACACCAATTTTTAATTTGAGAAATGCCATTTGTAGGGAGAACATCCTTTCCACAATTATATCCTATGGTCCAAGAATAAAAAATGGTTTCCTACTAAACAATCACTTGGAAATGGCAATGTTTCCAGAAGAGCAAAAGCATCTAATGAAACAGCTTTTGAGTTCCAGAAAAGTAATGGAGAATCCATCATTTTCCATTAACTTATCACCGACACTTGCAATAAGCATGAAAATGGTCTGAAGTCCCACACCACCAACATAGTTTTCCATGCAAGATGGCTACATGAACTTGATTTGTTATGTGTTCCACAATTTCACATTTTTTATTTTTTTATCTTGATAAAATATAATAGTACTTTGAACCAGGCATACGTGACTCAAACTTTCTTTACTTAGTTTCTTTTTTTGGTGTGATCTGGTTTGACTCTAATTAGTTCATGTGGTTGAAAGTTTTGGTATTCTAATGATTTTTTGAATTTCTTTTGTTGATTTCATTCTTTTGAATATAGGTTGTTTTATAAACTTCAAACATGCAATTCTTGTCTGTCTTATTTCTAATGCTCCACTTCTCTCAAGTTTTATCCGAGTCCTGAGCAAACAGCCACTGTGGAATAGCTTATTGACACACTACAAGGTATTCCTCTCATGTTGTTACGTTATTTAGGTTGTCTGAGGCAATATCTTATCATATTTTCCAATATATATAATGGAACAACAAAAAAATATATGTTATTTTTCTGGCAGGTAAATTATTAGCATAAATAGAACATTAGATTTTGTTGCCTGCATTCACTTTAGATAAGTATTTTCCTTTTTTTTTGGTATCTATGTTTTAATGCAGCTTAAGTGGTCTTAATTTAGTATATGCCTGAACAAAGGACAAAACCTTAATTTAGTATAATGTTTTAATCCAGGTCCTACAAAGACAGTCGCTCCCCTGCTCCTGCTTTGCTGGTTCGCATTCGTCCTCTTCACACAGGGTCTCTTCCTTTCTTCTTCAAGTCTTTCTCTCAAGACTTATAAAAATAAAAAATAAAAAATAAAAAGTATTTTTCTGAAGAGAAATTTTGTATTATTATCATGTTTGTGTTGTCTGATTATCGTAATATTTTGTGTTATTATCTCGGCTTCTTATTTATATGCCAATAAGTTTTCCCTTCTCATTTCTTTGATTCCTTTACTTTAACAAAGCCTTTTTTCCCTTTTATATGCAATAGGATCCTATCAATTGGCTAAGTTAATTGCAATTAGCTTAGGAATCGATGAAAATTTTATATTATCTCATTTGTCTATGAAAATTTTCATTTTACTTTCACTGTAGTTTTGACTTGTCTTGCGAGGTGCTTTTACTATACACATTGTATGCCTCCTACTTAAAATGGATGCCTCCTTTTTTATTTTTCATTATCACTTTATTTGAAATAATGTTAAATACAAATTTTAAATCAATAAGTCTCGTGCAGACTTTTTTTTTAAAAGGTGAATCCGTATAAAAAAATAAAAATAAAAATAAAAAAATAGATTGTTTTTTACACTTTTTTAATATAGGCTCTACTTTTATACAAAAAGAATTATTCGATATTTATTTAAATCATTTCTCTTATATTATTCATATATTGGATTTTTAGATAGTTAAATCTCTTAAACGTATTAAATTAAAATCAAACAAGACATCCACCGGGAGATGTAACCCTGTACGTGTACGTACGTATCATGTGGACTGTGTCTTCACGACTTCAACATTCATAATCACAGGGCATGGAGAAAAATATAGGAAGAAGAGATTCAAGCCGAGACAAAAATAGAGAGCAAACCTAAATTAATACAGGAAAAAATATCCTTCTTATAAAAATAAATTTATAATTTTTTTTTTAATAAATTGAAATATTTCTTATAGGGTTTGTGGAACTTTGTTTATTCTTGTGGTGCCTTGTTTATTATTGAGGTAGCTCGATTTGATGATCGGTGCTAGAGAGTTGTCACAATTTTTTTGCGGATATTCAATAAGACTTACGCTATGGAATGCAGGCTTGGGCTAATATACCTAAGCCTAAGCAAATATGGCCAACTCTCGTGCCTCCGAAAAGTTTTTGACCCTGTTTATGACTTAATAATCGCCAAACAAAATGTTTGCTTGACATTTGAGCAACAGATCGCTCGAACGAAACTCAAATAGAGAGCTCGCTTGACACTCACTGGTACTCGTGAGAATATCTAACAGAGAATTCACTCAAGACTCACTTGACAGTCAATACCTCTGTTAAGTGAATAATTCCAGAATTGTGAAATTAAGATTAAGATTTCCACTATACAACTATATATGTTTATTATGAACAGTATAGCATTCTAAAATAGTGTAGTTTTATCCTAAAATGTATTTTATCATTTCTCAAGATAATAAAATTATTTGAAACTCTGTAAATGTAAGCAAATTATCGAACCAGATATACCTCTGTACCGTGTAATTATTTTCTTATTTTACTTTATTTTTTGTATATCGTTTTTAGCTACATTTCTCTCATTTCCCTTTCATTTCTTATAAAAAAAATAGATTTTTACGATCAAAATTTTATAACTAAAAAGATTATTTTCAATGAAAACGTGTTCAGAAATAATCATTTTAATTACAAAATTTTAATAGTAAAAACTCGTTTCTCTTATAGATATTCCTTCTTTATTTTCCATTTTTCTTCTCAATATTTTTATTCTAAATTGCTTCGAGCATGGGCCAATAAAAGGTAGAAAATACGTACAAAGGATATTATGCGACGTTTCACGCGGTTTTGGTGTGGACCGTACCCTTTCCATGATCTAGACAAATTGGATTTTTGAAAACCGGTTTTCTATTTTACACGTATGACTTGGGCTTTAATTCCACCCTTGGCAATATTTATTACCACTTTTTAATCATACCCCTCTCTTACACTTTTAGTTTTGCATTTTTCGTCTGAATATGACTCGGAGTCAGATTCTTCTAATATCTAATTTATCTAAATTATTCACTACTAATTTACTTCTATACTAATATATAACTTATTTTTATATTAGACTTATACTATATTGTCTAATTACATGTTACCATACTATTATATATTAATTTTAGTCTTATTATATGTTATTATACTATAATATTACATGTTATTATATTATAGTACTGTCTAATTTATCTATAACTTATTTCTACACTAGACTTATTTCTAATGTCTAATTACATGTTATTATATATTAGTATTACATGTTATTATACTAATGTCTAACTTATTTATAACTTAATTATATACTAGACTTTCTAGTGTATAATTACATGTTATTATACTTTAGTAAATTATTATTTATGTTACTAACTTATTATATTATACTTATTTAAATACTAGCGTCTAACTTATTTTTATACTTAATTACATATAGTAGTAATAATATGAAATTTTATGTAAGATGGACGAAACTCTTCTTGGACCGGCCTTATTTGACTTAAGTCCTATCTGTCTACTGAGTGAACTGCCTCGAGGGGAGTATATGCAGCTTCTAGGTTCATGTCCCCAATAAGAAGATCGCTACCCTCGAATAGCATCACTCGAGCATCTAGGAATGGAACTGAAAATCTTTCTCGTGTTGGGCTTGGGGTGGGAGTACCCTTTGAGGTAGGAGGTCTACCAGGAGTACCCAGTTCGGGTTATTTGGGTGTTCCTCACTTCCTCCCAGAGCCTTTACATCAAGTTGGACTGGAGGGAGGAGGCTCAGCTAGCCATCATGTTTGCTTTCGTGAAGGCCCATCTCATGGAGTAGCACATCAACCCAGCCCTTTCCGATGACAACATACGGGACTACCTGTGCATGCCCGATCACTCATACATGATTGGCTGGGACTTTCTAGGTGAGATCCCCTCACCCTGGGGCCGAAACGCACTTCAAGCTGCTTTGGCAGCAAGGGGAAGCGGCCGAAGGTGCGTCACAACCCGCCCTAGGGGACTTCGTAGTAAGTTCACAGACAAGGGGAACAAGAGTTTCTGCGCCAGGAGATCCTGGTCCCCCTGACTTGGAGACCGGGTGTCAGGAATTAGAACATGACGTCTCCCTCGAG
Source organism: Carya illinoinensis (assembly GCF_018687715.1). Classification (NCBI taxonomy): domain Eukaryota; kingdom Viridiplantae; phylum Streptophyta; class Magnoliopsida; order Fagales; family Juglandaceae; genus Carya; species Carya illinoinensis. The sequence goes on from NC_056752.1 coordinate 21,005,547, forward strand.
GCTTCCCCAACCGTCCCTAGGATCAAGAACAAGAAGAAGAACAAGAACAAGAGGGAGACTCCCCATGGGGCAGTGATCGATGTTAGCTCCTCCGGGGGTAGTGCGGTACTGGCCCGTGCTCTTGACACTTCAGGCATTTCCTCGTGAAGTTTTCTGCATCCCAGAGAGAATGGGGCCTATAGTATCTGGCTCGGGTCACCCTTGCGGCCACCACCCTTCCTACTAAGTGGCTCCAACAGATTCCTTCATGGATCTCTACCAGCATGTACTACGCTTCGTCTTGTGAGAGGCATCTAAGGAGTGATTCGGAGAAGGTGAACCGAGTTGCCCTATTTCTGACCTTGCATGCTCCTTCCCAGTCACTCTATAGCTTGCACTCCTACAAGAACTCGCTGATATCTGCAGCCCACTCGATGGACACTAGGAATTGACTGTTTTGACCATAGTGTGTTCTAGGAGGGGGAGCTCTTCCTGTCCAGGCGTAGCCTTTGCCAGTCGTTCTGCCTCTTGATTCTCTCTTCTCGGGACTTGTTGGATGTGAAAATCATACTCGGGTTCATTGTTGGTTGCTTTGAAAGCAAGGTTGACCGCGAGGTTGTGCTCCTCCCCCTGGTCGGTCACTATGTGCACCCCTACACCCGTGCTAACTCTGTAGGATGAGCCATCTATGTAGACCTGCTAGGGCGTTCGTCGGGGTGCAATCGGGACTTCCTTCAAGAAGCTAGTGGACTCTGCAACAAAGTCTGCCAACACTTATCCTTTGATCACAACGTAGGGCAAATACTCAATGTCAAACTCGCTGAGCTCGATCGCCCACTTAGCAAGCCGGCCTGAGCTGTCTTGCTTCTGTAATATTTTCTTAAGGGGGAAGGTCAGTGAGCACTTTCATCGGGTGTACCTGGAAGTATGGTCTTAACCTTCTGGTGACAACGACCAGTGCAAACACCAACATCTCGGTCCTTTGGTATCTAGCTTCGGTGTGGAAGGCCCAACTCATGTAGTATATGGGTCGCTGCCCTTGCTCTGTCTCCTAGACCAATAAGGCTGATACAGTACGTGGGGACATAGCTAGGTACATGGTCAAGTCCTCACCTAGCTTTGTTTGGCAAAGGAGCAGCAGGTGGGCCAGGTACTTCTTCAGGTTGGCGAAAGCTTCTTCACAGGCTGCATCCCAACCTTGGAACTTCCTCAGAACTTTAAAGAAGGGGAGGCACTAGTCGGTTGACTTGGAAATGAAGCGGTTCAAGGTTGCGGGGGGAGAGCATCCCCACTATTGCTTCAACATTTTCAAGGTTCGCCTCTATCCCTCTTTTGGAGACCATGAGCCCCAAGAACTTTCCCGACCCTACTCCAAATGAGTATTTTGACGGATTGAGTTTCATCTGGTACCACCAAAGGATCGAAGATCTACCAGATGTTGCTTGGGCTTCTTACTCTTTACTAGCAGGTTGTCCATGTACACTTCCATGTTCTGCCTGATTTGTTGTTTCTGATTGATCAACCGCTGGTAAGTAGCATCAGCATTCTTGAGGCCGAACAACATGGCTTTGTAGTAGTAAAGTCCTTGGTCTGTGATGAATGCTGTCTTTTCTTCATCGTCTAGGCTCATCCAGATTTGGTTGTATCTAGAATAGGTGTCCATGAAGTTGAGAAGGGGATGTCCCACAATCGAATCCACAATTAGGTCAATGCGTGGCAAGGGGAAGCTGTGCTTCGGGCAAGCTTTATTCAGGTCGATAAAGTCGACGCACATCCGCCACTTACCATTGGCCTTTTTCACCAAGACCACGTTAGAGAGCCATTCCATGTAGTGAGCTTCTCGGATGAACCCCGTTGCCAAGAGACGGTCCACCTCCTTGGCTATCACTTCATACTTCTCGACATTGAATCTCCATTATTTTTGCTTGACTTTCCAAACCACTGGGTCGACATAGAGTCGGTACTCAATGAGAGAGTTGTCTATCCCGGGGCATCTCCTCGTGACTCCAAGTGAACACATCTTGATGCTGATGAGAAGACGTTTCAAAGCCTACCTCAATTCTAGGTCTAGCTTGGTTTTGACCCAAACTGTCTGCTCAAGTCTCTATTGGTTGATTGAAACCAGCTCTAGGGTCTCGTTGGGTTCAGCCTACTAAAGAGCTTGCTCATCGTGGACCTCTTTGTCCTATTCGGCCAGGACTGGAGGTGAAGGTGCCATGGCCGTCTCTTCGGCTTCTCCAACTGTTGCGACTACCTTGACCTCGTGCCTTAACTCTCAAACGTAGCATTCCCATGCTAGGACCTATTCGCTGCGGACTTCTCCCACTCCTAAGTTGGTAGGAAACTTCATTTTGAGGTGCCTTAACTCTCAAGTTGTTCAAGGAGGGATGCCCCATTATTACATTGTATAAGGAGGGGACCTCACCACCAAAAAATGGGCCATGGTTCCAACCACCCTTCTTCCTAGCCAGGACGGATAGGGTGATGACCCCCATTGGTTGAACAATGCCACTCGTGTAGCCTTTGAGTGGCACAGGGACTGGGCACAGCCAGTCAGGTCTGATCCCCAGCCAGCCAGTCAGGATGTCCACTGAACTTCCATTGTCAACAAGGATCCTCCTAGTTGTAAAGTTCACAACTTGCATCGTTATTACCAGGGCATCATCGTGTGGGTGTAGGATGCCTTTTTCATGCTTCTTGCCGAAGGTTACTCTCCTAGTGGTGAACACATCCTCATATTGTGCTCTTTGGGCATATCCCCTGCAATCATGCGAATCTCTCCGATTGGTCCATTTGCCCTTGGGGGGCTCCTGCGGCCTGGGCTCCTCCAAGCCTCTCCCCTCTTTCCATGCCTTATTGGGCTGGTAACCCATGTGGCCAGGCTAGTGCTTCTTCCTTCCTCTTTGCATTTGACACTCCCATTTTTCTCGTTTCAAGGCCATGGCCCTCCTCTCTGCTCAGCTGCCTTCCGATCCACTTGCTCCATCTCAGATCGTCCCAGGGTAGTCAAAGCCTCGAGAGTGTCTTCGGCGTTGATGAACTAGTTTGCCCGGTCCATGAACTCCATCAGTGTCGTGAGATTCCTCCTATGTATCCCCCTGCAATCGTGCGGATCGCCTCGATTGTTTCGTCTGCCCTTGGAGGGCTCCTTCGAGCCTCTCCCCTCGTTCCATGCCTTATTGGGCTTGTACCCTGCATGGCTGGGCTAGTGCTTCTCCCTTCCTCTTTGCGTTTGACGCTCCCCTTTTTCTCGTTTCAAGGCCATGGCCTCTTCTCTGCCCAACTGCCTTCCAATCCACTTGCTCCATCTCAGATTGTTGCAGGGTAGTCAAAGCCTTGAGAGTGTCTTCGGCGTTGATGAACCAGTTTGCTCGGTCCATGAACTCCATCAGTGTGGTGGGATTCCTCCTATGTATCCCCCTGCAATCATGCAGATCGCCCAGATTGTTTCGTCTGCCCTTGGGGGGCTCTTACAGTGTGGGCTCCTCTAAGCATCTCCCCTTGTTCCATGCCTTATTGGGCTCGTACCCTGCATGGTTGGGCTTGTGCTTCTCCCTTCCTCTTTGCGTCTGACGCTCCCCTTTTTCCCATTTCACGGCCATGACCTCCTCTCTACCCTACCGCCTTCCGATCCACTTCCTCCATCTCAGATCGTCACAAGGTAGCCAAAGCCTTGAGAGTGTCTTTGGCATTGAGGAACCTGTCCTCCCGGTTCATGAACTCCCTCAGTGTGGTGGGATTCCTTCGTGATATTTCTGCCATAAATGGATTCTTGGGCCAGATTCCCCCCAGTAGGGCCGCTAGGGTAATCTTCTCATCTTGGTCGTCCATGGTCATGCGTTCTTAATTGAAGCGGGCAAGGAACAACTTTAGTCTCTCTCCTTCCTGTTGCTTCACAGTCAGGAGGTACTTAGCCGGTTGTCTCCTCTTTCCACTCACCATGAACTGCGTCATAAAAAGACATTCCATCTTGTCGAAGCTCCCTACAGTCCTAGACGGCAGGGATCTAAACCCGATCCGCGTGGCTCCCTTCAGGGTCAAAGGGAAGGCTCGAGAGGCAATCTCCCCTGGAAAGCCTTGTAAGGTCATGTGGGCCTTGAACATTTCCAAGTGCTTCAATGGATCCTTGGACCCATCTTACACCTCCATCTGAGGAACTTTGAACTTTGGCAGGAGGGGTGCTACCATGACTCCTACATTGTACGGAAGATTTGTGCTGAAGAGCAATTGGTCCACGGTGGATGGCGTACCCACCTGCTTAACCCTCCCCGCATATTTATCCCCTGCTCCTGGAGCTCCATGTGCATCCTATGCCTCTCTTCATCTATCACAGTGCTTGTCGAGTCCCTCTCTTCATCTGCCATGACACTTGCCGACTCACAGCGTGCTTATTATCGCTTGGTTGGCCTCCCTCAACCAACTCTTTGTTAGTCCTTCTCAACATTGCGTTCTCCTGGTAGAGTGTTCATGTTTCTTCTGTGAGCTTCCTTATCATTACCTCCATCTCTACAAGCCTCGCCTCCATTGCTCCATCTCGGTTCTCCTCTCTCTGCATAGTTTGAGATCGTGGTGTTGCCAACATGTGAAGTACACACTTATAGGAAAATTATCCCAGAGACGGAGCCATTGTTGATGTTGTGTTTTGCAGCCTAGGTAGCTCCATTGAGACCCAACTAGATAGTCCTAAAAAGATGAAGGTAAGTGGGCTTCGGTGACGTCTGGGGTCCTTCTTATGCCAAAGTCAGTAGAGAATACTTGAATAGAGAAGAAAGATAAGTGAGTGAAGATGAAGAAGAATTCAAAGACATCCCTCATTGGGTGGGATTGGGGTATTTATACCTGGCTTAGACTTGGTTGATGAGGGAGATCGTGGGTTGTTAGGTCATGCTTGGGTCAAACCTACCACTAGCATGCTTCTACGGCAAGGTGTCAGGTCGAGGTCGTGTTGTTCCATGGTGCCTCAGGCTGCATGCCGTCTCGTGTTCGGGTTCTCTGACCTGCATTAAATGTGGCATGTCCCTGGCCTGGTGCACCCACAACCGGAGACACCCAGCCACCTATGCTCCATGACAATTGTCTGTTATGTACCTTTTTATAGGGCTCGATTTCCAACCGAGGCCCAAGATGACTGTTGCCTGTGGTGGGCTCCCCGTCCAAGGCGGGCTAGGTGCTAAGGCCTTTTTAGGTAAGAAGGCATGCCATGGGCTCGCATGACCTCCGTCTTAGGCTTTCGTGGTCTGCCTAGATCCCCCTCCCAATGGGCCTATGGCCTTCTCGCTCCCGGCGGCTCGATACAATTAGGCCTGGGCCCTTTCCCCCTCACATGTATGATAATTCATGATTATGTTGTTTTGTTAAAGGGTGATTCCTTACAATACTTATAATATATATGTTCCATTCAGAGGGTTTGTTCCCCAACTTGCTTATGACATGTGGTTTTGCCATTGTCTCTCATTGTTAGTGCTATTATGAGTTTTAACTTACTAAAGTTTCATTGAAATCTCACCGTGATAGTCTCACTACATTTTCACTCATTGAAACTGTAGACTTTGATGCAGATGTAGCTCATTAGGATTCCCTAGAGGAAGAAGAACTAGTCTAGCCTGAGGAATAGCCATGGGGGCCTGTCACCATTAAGCTTAATATTTTTGTAAATTTCAAGATGTTTATTATACTTAGGCAATGAAGCATTTATGGTGCTTTATATTTTGATGTGGGTGATGAAGTAATGCTGGTATGTAACTATATTTGGGATGAATGAACAATGACTTATGGATATTCCCATTAACGAATTAGTATTGTACAATTTATCTAGTACTACTAGTGTTAGTCACCGACTAATACCCTTTACCTATTCTATTATGATTTTGATACACATGTGTGCTTAGCAAATGAGCACATAAGAGTCCCATGAACATAAGGGATTTAGCTGTCTGGCTTGCATCTTGAGCATTGCACTCCCTCATAACAATCGACAGGGGGCCGAGGCACCATGGTGTAGCTCTTCCAGATGCATACAAAGATGTACATGATGTCTTTCATGTCTCTTCCTTGAGAAAGAGCTTTGGACAACAACAACTCCAAATTGAAGATCCTAGAGGCATTCCACTTTAGCCTAACTTAACTTATGAAGAGATCTAGGTACAATTGTTGGATTGGAAAGAACAAGAGCTTAGGACTAAGAAAATCCCACTAGTTAAAGATTTATGGCAAAACCAGGACATTCAAGAAGCCAATTGGGAGAGAGAAGAAGAAATGAGGAGTAGATACCCACATTTATTTGTTTGAACATATGTATCATGACCATTGTTAGACATTGATAATTTATCAATACTAGATGCATGTTGTTGTAATTGTATTGTTTGGAATAGAATTTACAACTTGTATTGTATGATTATTTTGATTCTAACTTCATGAGTAAGCCACAAGCATTAATGTTGAGGACCTAAATAGACCACACATAAATCAACATTACCCTCGGTTGTCGTTAAGGGAATAGAGAATATGTACTATGATTCATCTAATAATGAATTCTATTACTTTCATCAAGATATTTATTTTTTAAAATTGGATAATCCACCCAAGTCTCCTTGAAGGCTATGAGGTAAGTCTCAAGATTTTCATAATTAGATTTGTACATTAATAATTCTAACGAATTATGAGGACAAAATTTATTTTGAGGAATGGAGGATGTGAGAGCAACAACCTTAGCTAACATTTGCTTAAGAGAAATTTTAAGAAAGAATTGAATTTGCAATTTTGGGCCAATAAGGTGAGCAATGATACTGGCAAGAAAGGTCAATGAGACATAAACAAATGAACCATTGAGGTGAGCAATATCGGGTAGCGTGAATCAAGTGGAAAGGCGATGAGCAAGCAAAGACTTGGGCTAACAATTCACAAGGCGGGCAAAGATGGGAAGCAAGAAATGAATATATTAAGTGATAAAGGACAATACATGGGCAAGAGGCTAGCAAAGGAAGGTGTGCAGCATGCTGAGTGAGCACCGTGAGGCGAGCAACATATTCGGTTGACATAGCTAGATGAGCAAAGTGTTTGGAGTTGAGAGTCTTAAACAAGTCGGGTTTGGTTTACATGGGTTTGATGGTGGTGAGAGCCCTAAGGTGGCATTTTTCTGAGGTGCAGTGGCTACTAGTTGCAGGAACTCACATATGTAGAGGATTCGGTATGATTGGTTCTGTTTGCTTGAAACAGAGGTTGTGGTGTAGCTTCGTGCAGAGGGCAGTGGCAACTAGGTGGAAGATGACACTTGAGCTTGCCCATTCCAAGTAAATGGCATTGTAGCAGGCTTTTCCTTGGGACTGGTTGCAACTTGACTTCACATGCAACTCTAACTTGTGGATTACGCTCTACACGGTGGTTGGGGGTTGTATAGAGGCTAGTCGATTTGTTGGAGAACTGTGGTGGCTGCGGATGGAACCCTAGACACAAGAGAGAGAAGGGTGTTTTAAGTGCATGAGGTTCAAGCCATGCTGGTCTTGAAGTTGTGCCTTTCACATGGCTTGGCCCTTGGGCTGAACTATGGGCTTGACCCCTGGTCCTAGGGTTTCCTCTTGGGTCCTTATTGGGTTCTATGAAAGGGATTGATTAATTTATTGGATCCAACTATATTATTGGGCTTACTGATGGGCCAAGTCACTTAACAATCCCAATAAGTAGATCTTAAATTTCAAAATGGCCCAACTCATATAATAAATACTTTTGGACTTTTAAATAAATTCTCAAGCCTATTGCTCAATAAATATCATCTCACTTACTTCATAAATATTAAATGAGCTTTATCCAATTATTGGGCCAAATAAAAGTCATTGATCCATCATAATAAAATCTGGACGTATGTCCTGTTCAAAATTATTTCATAATTCTCAATTGGGCTTCCCAAAATATTAGCTCATTAATACCATCCAAAATCATCTATTAAACATTAAGGGGCTTTCAAATAAACTCTTAGACTTATGGGCCTAATTAAAATTTCTTAACTAACCTCAATAAATTAGGGGTGAATAGTAGGCCACCGTACACAGTCGACGTGCAGGCGGACACTCGCACGCATATGAGTGCTAGAGGTTGGGGCCTAAGCTAAGCCCAAGCCTATTCAAGGGTTCTCCCATCCTACAACAATATATATATTAAAAATTATTTTTTAAAAAGTAAAAAGATATCGTTTTAGTGTTTTATTTGATTAGTATATAAGGGAAAATTACAAAACCCTAAATCATTTTCTCTCGTCCCTTCTCTCTCTCTCTCTCTCTCTCTCCCCCCCCCCCTCCCCTCTGTCATTCGACTTCTACCTCTCATTTTCTCTTCTTTTGTTCTTCATCTCCTCCTCCATTGCCAAGCCAACCTTGAAGCAAGCATAAGTCGTCTTCTCCTATTCTTATTCCTCTTCTCTCCTCCCTCCTCCACTTTTTGTTCTTGAAGGCTTTGAGACACCCATGAGCCACATTGTGACCAAGGTTCTGGGGCCACATATGGTCGTGGGTTTGTGAAGAGACCCACGACCAGTCGTGGTCATGGTTCTTTGCTCAGACCCATGACCACGTCATGGTCTAGTTGCTTGTACTGTTGCAGTTTTTTCTAAGATGATATTTTTTGGATATGTATTTGAATATTTGTTTTTTGATTATGGATCGGTGTATTTTAGGAATCGATCTATGGATGTGGTGAAAAATCTGGGTTGTTTGGTGGATCGGGTGTTGCTCTACCCCCTCATGTTCACGAATGGCCTGTGCCTCCCCTTCTACCGCCTGGTCTGTGAAGTCCTCAACTTTTTGGGGTTTTGGCCCTGGCATAGCTTAACTCCAACGCTTGGAGGCTCCTGATATCCAGCTGCATCATTTATAGGAAGGCCCTCAGTTCCAAAGTAAGGCCCGATATATAAGATCTCATGTATGGTCTGCTGTGAAATCAATTGAATTCTCTATGAAATTGGATTGTTAAACCGTGTGGGTAGATATTGAATTCTCTATATATATGCTTATATATACTAGAGGAAGAGTACGTATGTCAAAGATAGAGGAAGAGAACTTACCAGAGGTTGCGCATTGGTAGGGGCTAGTTTGGTGACACGGTGGGGCAGCCTAATCACACAGAGAGAGAGAGAGAGAGAGAGAGAGAGAGAGAGAGAGAGAGAGAGAGATATATATATATATATATATATATATGAGCCTGAACTTTTAAAGGCGAAGATGCGACGGTGCAGCAGCAGACTCATAGTGACCATAGTGGTGGCAATAATTTCACTGAGAAGACATCAGAGAGAGAGAGAGAGAGAATCCAGGCAGCCAAGAATGAAAAATTAAGCAACATTTCGAAGCATAAAAGGAAATATATTGTTGTTTTACAGGCGATATTTTGCGCCGCAATATATATAACTTCAGCCCTAATTACAACATTCTCTCACGGTGATTAATGTACTTCATAGAAATTACATATCTGGAAAAGCGAGTTTATTTTTGCTACGATATGCATTGCTGCTAAAAATATTTTTTTGGCAAAAGTGGAAAAAGATGGAAAATAAGCTCTAAATTGCAGATATAATTTTTGTGACAATAATATATCCCTGTAAATAAAATAAAATAAAATAAAAATCACGGCGATGACATATATCGCAGGAAATAATACCCTGCAACATTGATTTTTGATTTTTTGTGAGTAAATAATCTTTGCCAAAAAAACATCTGGCCGCAAAAAGCCATATCTCTTGTAGTGTATTGGGGAAAAACCAAGCCCATATCATGTCATTCAACACCAATAAGGAAATAAAATTTCTCATCAGCTGGGTACTTGTATATTTAAGGATACCAAAGGTGGGGGACTGGAGAGGACTTGGAGATCTCCGATTCTCTATAGTCATCCCATAATATTTAAATTCATAGGTTAAATCATCAAAAGAAATGTAAAAAGAATAAAGAAATAGCGGAAACTAGAACTAATGAACATGAACAAGAAATGGGCCAAGGGTGATTTGAGTTAATTATAATCTTGTGAGAGGATTGTCCAAGATTTCTTCTATAGCAATAAGTGGTGGCTACAATAGATAGAACTGCATCAATTTTGAAGAAGTTATAGTGATTGAGAAAGAAATAAGTTATAGTGTATAAAAAAGCAAGTGGTGTCGATTAATCGTATGGGTGCATGAATACTAGTCAAAAAACCAAGAATCGTCGTCGAATATAAGTGTTACAAAATTCCACATTCTAAGAATACTTGTATGGCTCTTGCATCAAGGGCTAGGTTCAAAAAAATTTCGGGCTTATAGATTTTGACAAGTAAAAATTGTTAGAGGGTCACCAGGGTGGTAGTCATGATATGAACCCACCGAATTGGAATCCTTTGAACCCACAATCAATTTGAAAACTCACCCAAGAAAGCTAAAATCAAGTCAATGGAAAAACCTAGACCCGTTGAGGAACTCGTTTCAAGAACCTATATTATATGAAAATCTAGACCCATTGAAAAATCTGTCTCAAGAATCCAAATTACAAAGGAGGAGCACCAGAAAGGTTGTGATTTACCTTTGATAAGTTCAAAAGTTCAATAAAGAATAAGAGGAGATAAACTCAACTAACAATGAACAAAATTTATCAATTTTCATAAACTTTCAAAATGAGGCAATAAAGAGTATTTAAACTAAAACTTCACAAAACCCTAGGTAAAATAAAGCTCCATCTTTCAAAAATGCCCCTGAGTAAATAGTGCCATGGCTACAGTGCTGCCTACAGTAACTAGGCTACAATAACTCTCTTGAAACCCTAGTTCAACAAGATAATAATTTTTCCAACATGCCCTTAGGTCCTTCTCACAATAAACTAAATTATTCTAAACTAATAAAATAAGTCCTTTAAATGAATTAAACAAGTCCAAAGCCTTAATCACATAAACATAATAATAGGCAATAATTTATGTTGCACTCTTCCATTGGTTGTATCACGTGGATGAGAACTCGATCTCCTTCTCTCAAGCCTATCTTGAATATTGGGCTCTTGCTAGACTTGTCCTAAGTGGATTGCACCAAACCTTGCACTACCTCCTTACTCTTCTTAGCTCTCGATCTTATGATTGCCCCATTTGGAACTTGCAAAGGATCTTTAAGACTCGGTCCATCTTAGAGCCCATCATTCCCCCTCTCCTCCAAACTGTATCCAGTTTAGTTACAGGCAGGTATAATATTAATTTGACTCGCCCGAATGTCATCCAAGCAGATAAGATTCACCCAAATTTTCGGGTTCAGGACCAAATAGGAAAAAAATCCAACCCGGATGCACACCCCTACCTCAGATCCAATAGAAAGAAGGATTGTAAAGCCAAATCCAATTCATACCAAGGTCTGGATGAAGCCATCTTCAAAATTATTTCAACATAAAAAAAATCTAAGGAAGTGTGGAAGACCCTACACAAGATGTATAAAGGTGCCGACAAAGTAAAGAAGATTCGTCTTCAAACAATACAAGGTGAGTTTGAAGCTTTACATATGAAATCCTCTTAATCCATTTCTGACTATTATATATGAGTTATGATAGTTGCAAACTAGCTGAGAAGAAATGTAGAAATTCTCACAAACACGAGAATTTCTAAGGAAATTTTGAGATCTCTAGATCCAAAATTTGATTATATTGTCATGGCCTTAGAAGAAACCTAAGACCTCAAGACGTTGTCTGTGGAAGAGCTAGTGGGCTCATTGCAACCCCATGAGCAAAGACTAACTAGAAGAAAGGTATGAGCAAGGGGGGACATCACAATGAGGAAGAGGACGAGGTGAAAGTTATCATGGAAGAGGTTCTTGAAATTCAAAACTTGGTGGTAGAGGCAGTTGATGATAGCAAAACTATATGTCCCAAGAGGAAGAGGACGTGGAAGAAGAGTCGATTTTCAACAATCGCCCAAACGTTGACAAAAGAAACGTTTAGTGCTATAACTGCCAAAAATATGGCCACTATAGCAATGAGTGCAGAGGAAGGCCATCAACAAATGAAGTTAGTGAGCAAGCTAACTATGCTGAGAAAGATCAAGTTGAAGAAAAATCACTGAGTCTAATGGCACGTCACTCAATCGAACATGACATAAATATTTGGTATCTTGACTGTGGAGCTAGCAACCACATGACTAGCAAGAAAAATCTTTTCATTGAGATCAATGAGAAAATTCATGGAGATATCTCGTTTGGAGATCTCTCCAAAGTTCAAGTTCAAGGAAAAGGTGATATATTGATCAAGTGAAAGGATGGAGATCATGCCTTCATCACCAATGTCTATTAGGTTCCTAACATGAAGACAAACATATTGAGTCTAGGACAACTCCTGGAGAAAGGCTTCCAAATTAGCCTAAAAAATATGCGGCTAACCCTTCTTAATGGTCAAGGAAAGCTGATGACTCAAGTATAGATGATGGAGAACAGGATGTTTCCACTCACTATTCAACATGACATGCCAAGATGTCTGAGCGCTGCTATCAAAGAGAAAGACTAGCTATGGCATCTCAGGTTTGGACATCTAAACTTTGAAAGCTTGAAGCAAATGGGAAGCAAGAAGATGGTAAAAGGCTTGCCAAACATTTAGCATCGCAATGAGGTGTGTGAAAACTGTGTTCTCGGCAAGCAACACAGAAGCAGCTTTAGAAAGGAAGCTGACTAGGGAGCAACCAAGTTGCTCAATTTATTACACACTGATGTGTGTCGTCCATTGAATCCAATTTCAAATGGGCAAAACAGATACTTCCTGTAATACCCGAGTCCTACTACATAGACTTGTACGTCATTTTATTAATTATTTTAAATAAAATATTCTTTGATGTATGTTAAAATAAAGATTTTAATTATTTTATTTATTATTTTAATATGGGTGTGCATGTATTTTTATGTGGTTTATTTAAAAAAAAATAAAGGGCATGATTTTAAGACTTTGCAATATTTCGCTTAAGTTCTCTAATTTTATTTATTCAAAGAATGGCTCCCATCACCCTCTACCATTGGATTGGTAGGTGAGGAAATATCTTTGAGGTAAATAGATCTCCACCGTCCATCCACTAGTTTATGAAGAAAGATTGCCCAAAGGTTATCAATCCTCTTTTCTCTCCTACCCATCAGTCTCCCCAAGAAAGAAAGAAAGAAAGAAAAAATTTTCTTCTCCTCTAAGTCCTAGCCAATGCCCTCACTCCTTCCATCCTATTCTCCTTACATCTTCAAGGGATCAAGGCTTCCTCTTCTCCATCTCCAAGCCATGCGATTCCATAGCAAGGGAATAAGATATTTTCCCTTTCACATTCTCCTAGCAGCACGGATTCAACCCCTTTCTACCCATTTTTGAGTTTTGTTGAAAGTTTACAATCCAAAGCTTATTTCATCTTTCAAGGGGTAGAATTTTGAAGGTAATAAACTCTTACTTCATTTTCTACTATGATTTCCATATGAGTTTCAAAATTCTTCAATAAGCTTACTCATGTATGTCTTAGTTTTTGGGGTTAAAACAGTGTCATCATTTTGCTCTTCATCCACACAACCATACTACTAATTGGTCCTCTATGTTGCCTCTTGAAAAGAGTTAAGAGTTTAAGGTAAAAACCCTAACTTGACTCACTTTGATTTGGGTATTATTTTGGAGGCCAACCGAATTCTTTTATGATGGAAAGCTTGTGTCTTGGGTTGTGTTTATTCCTCTGTGTTACAAAATATTATAGATGCCCTGTTTTGGTCCTAACCAAATGATAATGGAGCTATTTTACTATTGATTTCCTATGTTTCAAAAGTGGTATCTTGCTAATGAACTTGGTTCAACGATAAATGATTTTAATATGATTTTGAGTTGGTACTAAGAGAAGGTGATTAAAGGTGTAAAAAGGGTACTATAGTATGCAAGCTATCCAACAAGTAGAAAATTTATATGTGCCCTATGTTTGATGCCTAAAGTAGTCCGTGGTTTTGCCCCTTTCTCAATTTATTTCCAACAAACCCAAAAGTCCAATTGTTTGCAAGATAGCCTTTTCTAGTAAGGGACACAATTAGCTATTTTAAAGGGGCGTGATTCCTAAAATTTATTTAGCCTATTTGAGATGCCTAAATCTATTTTAAAGCCTTTGCTAATCATTTTCCAAATTCGAGCTCTTAATTCCCATAACCCCAAAATGAACTTGAATCAAATTAACTTTGTTAAACCTATGAGTTCTCAACTACCTTTCCCTTGTAAACTATCTAAATGGCCTTCCAAGGACAGCAAAGATGTTTTAGTATTTATTTGCTATTCATGTAAGTTGGGGAGAGAAGTTAATTAATTGGGTTATTGCTAAGCATAGAAGGGATGCTAGATTGTAGTATCATGACTTTCTCATTTAAAGGGAGGGGTAAAGAATATTGAATGAGTATTAAAGCATTTATGCTATTCATTGGAATAGGACCTATTGTGAATTTGGAAGTTCCGAGGTGCATTGAGGTAAGTAGCTATGACCATGCTTCTTACACCAAGTTCTCTTTATGAAAGAATGTCTCTCTCTTATTTCAAATGTTCTTCTAAAGAAAAGAGTAAATGTATATATTATGTACAAGCCTTTTTGGTAGCACTTGTTAAGCACCCTATTAATTATAATTGTGTGTATAGGTATAATGTAATGCATGCACGTTAAGTTTTAGATCATAAGATTTTTATACACGCTTTCTTAAATCACTAACGCATTTCGTTATACGCAGTATGACATGAAACGCCTTTCAAAGAAATGCATATGCATTGGACTAAGAAAAGATGATGAAAAAATTTTGACTGTAAAGAAAAGAAAGAGATGAAATGAAAGTTTTAATGTATGAAAATATGTAACGGTCATATGAACAAAAGGGTACCAAATGAATGGACAGATAGCAATGCTAGGTAAGTAGTACTGGAAGTACACCCAGTGCTGCTCCCTGACTAAAAGGGGTTCTTAACCCATGGCCACGGGCAGAGTCTAGGTCCAAAAGACCACTAACCCTAACACATAGGGTGTAATAGTGTGCACCGGCCAAATGAAAGTGAAACATGAAAGCATAGTTATTTCTAAAAAAGTTTATGTAAGAAAGAATTGCTTATTTCCTTAAACTGTTTACACATGAAAGTATTGTCAAAGTAGAAAATATTAATGTATGCATATTTACAAGGAAAAATATTAGATGATTATTATGTTAACAACATGGTGTTTTACTTACTAAGTATTAGACTCATTTTGTGTTTATGTTTTAAACGTCCAGGTAACGACAAAAAGGGTGAGGAGCAAGGCACTACTGAAGAGGGAGAGGCAGACTCTTGTATTTTCCCTGTTGGTTCGACCTTATGATGATGATGAGTTTATGGCAATGGTTGGTTTTATGTTTAGGATGGGTCCCTTGTTGGGACGTTTTCCTGGTTTAACTTTTAAACAATGTATCTTTTGGTATGGTGTAACTGCTATGGTGGGGTGATGGTAACTCCTTATACATTGACTTAGTACCATTTGTATGTATTGTAGGGACAGAGTCCATTCCTATTTGGAATTATTCAAGTTTTGATAAGCATATGATTGACTACGAGAGTCTTTTATGGATGAATGATTGATTAAAATGTCTATCAGGTATTTCTCTTTATTAAATTAGAAATTTGAGTACATGTGTGATATGCTCATGCTTACCACACATTCGTAGGAAAAAAACTATATATGTATAATAGGGAAAGGACATGTCAAAGGTAATAGTTTCTCCCATCGTAAGGCGGGGTTCTTACACTTCCTCACATTCACTGGTGACTACAGCAAAAAAACGTGAGTCTACTTTCTGAAGAGAAAATCAAAAGTATTTGACATCTTCAAGGAGTTCAAAGCTTTTGTGGAAATGCAAAGTAGCTATCGCATCAAGACATTGCATTCAGATCAAGGTGGTGAATATACCTCAGGTGCAGTTGAAGAATTCCTTAAGCAAAAAGGAATTAAGCATCAATTTACACCAGCCTATACTCCGAAGTTAAATGGTGTAACTGAAATGAAGAATCATACAATCCTTAACATGGCCAGAAGCATGTTGAAGGATAAGAATATGCCCAAGAGTTTTTGGATTGAAGTGGTTTCACATGCAATTTATCTACTGAATAGATGTCCTACCAAGAGTTTAAAGATGAAGACACCACAAGAAGCATGGAGCACTCACAAGCCCAGTGTGAGTCATCTTAGAGTTTTTGGAATTATTACTTGTGCCAAGGTTCCTGAAGCAAGAAGAACAAAAATCAACGACAAATGAGAGAAGTGTATCCTTGTTGGATACTGTGAAGCAATTATGGGACACAAGTTGCATAATCCCATCACCAAGAAGATGTTTTATAGCAGGGATGCCATTTTTGAAGAAAATGAATCCTTTAACTAGTATCAGACCGAAGATTCCAGAAATACGAAGCTGATTGAAAAAGAAAAAGAACCAAAACAACAATCATATCCATGTGGTTTCCCCTCATCACAAAGAAGTGAAGTTCCAGCATTGACTTCATAAGAACTATCTGACATGAGGCCTCAAGGAGTTTAAAGCTTAATGATCTGTATGAGAATACAGAACCAATGGATGATGATGTCAATCTATTTTGACTGCTGATGAGCAATGATCCAATTAGCTTTGAGGAGGCTAACAAAGAACATAAATGGCGAGGTGCGATGGATGAAGAAATCAAATCTATCGAGAAATACAAAACATGGGAGCTAGCCAATCTCCCACAGGGCCGAAAAACCATTGGAGTAAAATGGGTCTACAAAACCAAGAAGAATGCTCAAGAAGAAATTCAAAGATACAAGGCTAGGCTTGTAGCAAAAGGATACAAGCAATATGAAGGAATTGACTATGGGGAGGTGTTTGCCCCAGTAGATAGAATAAAGACCATAAGGTTGCTGATTTCAATGGCAGCACAGAAGAAATGGAAAATCTACCAATTAGATGTGAAATTTGCATTTCTGAAAGGATTTCTTGAAGAAGAAATCTATGTCGAATAGCCACCAGGATACGTAAAGAAAGGTCGAGAAGATGTGGTCTAAAGACTAAAGAAGGCTCTGTATGAATTGAAGTAAGCTCCTCGTGCATGGAACATGAGGATTGACAATTATTTCAAGGATAATGGATTTGAAGAGCGTCCATATGAGCATGCATTGTACTTGAAGAAGGAAGCTGATGGAAGCTTCTTGTATGCACATCTGTACTTTGATGACCTGATCCTCACTAGAAATAATCCAGGTATGTTTGAATCCTTCAAACAAAAAATGGTCCAAGAATTTGAGATGATAGATATAGGGCTTATGGCTCATTTCCTTGGCATTGAAGTGTACAAAGCGACAAAGGCATATTTATCTCCCAAAACAACTATGCCAAAGAGATTCTCAAAAGGTTCAGCATGAAAAACTGCAATCCACTTACAACTCAGGTTGAAACAAGACTCGAGTTAAGGAAGAATGAAAAAGGAAATGTTGATTATGTGATATCCACTCCTTCTTTCTTCTTCTTTAATTATGAGCCTTGATTTACGTGTCGAGCTTCGGTCTATGTGTTGAGCGTGGTTCTACATGCCAAGTTTCGATCTACATACTAAGCCTTATCCTACATGTTGTACCTTGATAGTGTGTTCCGAAAGTTATTCAGTGGATTTCAAAGTAAGATAGATAATTTAAAACTTACAGATATTTTAAATATTATGAAAATATCTATAGGAGATATTTCCAGTATTATTAGATAAGCTTGTTTTTAAAGTAGCACAATTATAATATTTTAATGAGCTCTAAAAATATTATAATTGTGAATAATTACTTAAATTAAATATTTTAGTAATTTAAAATATTAAGAGGTTTAACTTTACGTTGAAAACTCTAAATTAAGTTAAATGATTTTATTCTCTTTGAGTAATTAACGATACTTTATCATTTTAAATAATGATGAAAAAATATTATTTTATAAACTTTAGTTTATAAAATAATATTATATCTTAATTCCTCTGAGTGTTTTATTTTAAATAAAACACTTACGCATTTTCAAATCAGTATTTAAATTCATCATTAAATCGTTTTGAGGATCCCGAAGCAAATGAATGAGATTAAATACCCAGGCCCCTACCTTTTTCTCTTCACTTTTTCCTTTCTTCATTTTCTATCTTCTCTCTCCTCTCTTTCTTTTCCATGCCAAACGTACGCGTGTTGTTCTTCTTCATCGTGCTTGTTGCACTTCCAGCCGGCGCCACGTCCAGCCACCGTGTCTCACCTCCACCTTCGGTATGTTCTCCTTCCACCGGTGAGCACAACCCCACCAGTGGTGAGCTACACTGACAAACCTATCTCTCTCTTTCTTCCTCTAAGC
Organism: Carya illinoinensis; assembly: GCF_018687715.1. Taxonomy (NCBI): domain Eukaryota; kingdom Viridiplantae; phylum Streptophyta; class Magnoliopsida; order Fagales; family Juglandaceae; genus Carya; species Carya illinoinensis. The sequence continues at coordinate 21,023,857 of NC_056752.1, forward strand.
AAATGGGCCTTAGAGCCATTTCCTCCACCTAGAGCCGCGATACTCGGCCAAAATGGCCACCAAGCACCACCAATGGCTTCACCACATCATGGGCTTCCTCCCCATGTCCTCCTTTTCCTCTACCTCCCTCTCTTTCTCCGATGGGTCTCCACAACTACCCATTCGGTTGCACCACCGTGCACCACCATGCACGGCTACCCACGGTGTGTCACCACCACCATCTTGCTCCTCTCATCACCATGATCTTCTACCCAACCGAGCTTTGTACAGCTCTCACTCTCCCTCACTCTCCAAGGCACTGTATTTCACTTCTTGTGGCCAATTCGCCACCGTGAGCCACCGCCTCGCCACCACAGCTCCACCACATCTTCATCTACCTCTCCCTAGCTTCCCATGAAGTTCTATGACCTTCTTCCACCTCAAGCAACCTCCCACCGTTTCGGATGCACTGTTCACAGCGTGTTGCCGCTGTGCTCCACCACCTTTGACCACCATGAGGCCACCTTGAGCCTTTCCAAGACCATGCCTAGCTATTCTAAAGCCCAAACTGCCACTTTATGTGGTGGATAGTCACCGTACATGGTGTTATCACCACGTACGACTCCTCCGACACTTTAATCATGACGAGCAGCGAGCGACGCATGGATTATCCTGTCAATGGTATAACCCTCTATTTCTAGTTATTTACGTTTATAGTAGTTGATTGGTTGGGCTGTAGACTGTGTAGTTAGCAATTGTAGAGTTCGCTGCGTAGTTATGAAGTGCAATATAGTTGTGAAGTGTTGGGCTTGACTGTGTAGTATTGCGGACTGTGTTATGAGTATGGGCATGAGATGGATGTCGTAGTTTTGATACGGCATGAAGTGTGAAGGGAGTACGCGTGGAGCGTATTCTATGTAGTGCAGCAATGCACTGTGTGGCGTGCGCTGTAGTGACATGTGACGTAGAATGAAGGGAGTGCGTGTGGAGCGTACTCCATGTTGTATGGTGATGCATCGTGTGATTTGCGCCTTGATAATAAGTGTTGTAGCGAAGGGAGTACACGTGGCCCGTACTCTATGTCGCGTAGCGATGCACCGTGAGCTGTGTATCGTAGCGATGTGTGTCGTAGAGTGGATGGAAGAGAGTTTACGTGAGTGTACTCTGTCCTATGTTGTGATACACCAAATGGCGTGTCACGAAGGGTTGGATGGCATAGCGGAGAAGCGTGGAGTGTATGGTGTAGTGTCGGGAACTGTGTAACAGTATCCAAAGCAGTGGTAATGTGTCTGTAATCCAAGGTGATGGGTGTAACCTTGAGGCTGACTTGTTGTTGAAAGTAAGTGTGAAGTGGTGAAAAGGTATTAGAGAGTGCAACGGAAGCATGATGGGCATCGTGCTGTAACTCGAGAATTTGTCTCGAGCTGCATAATGTGACAGAGGCACATTTGTGGATGCAGTCTTCTTGTTAAGTGGCGGGAACTGTGTAACATTGTCCCAAAGTAGTTGTGATGTGGCCTCCGAGGTGACGAGTGTTACCATGTAGTTGACTTATGGCTAAGAGTATATGAAAGTGGTAGAAGGGTATCAGAGAGTGCAGCTGATGCATGATGGGCGTCGTAACATGACTCGAGATTAGTCTCGAGCTACGTGACGTGACAGAGGTGCATTTGTGGATGTAGTCCTCTCCGATCAAGTGTTGGGATGAACTTGTACAGGGTTAGGAAGTAGGAAGAGTCCTATCTACTAGGTCTAAGCATGTTGGTATCGGAGTATGGAGTTTGTTATTACAAGCAGGCGTTCATTGGAATTATAAGTTGCTCTAAGGTGCTAAAAAGGGGTAAGATACATGTGCCTCTGACGAGACACGTGTGTCAGACAGGTTCACCATATATAATGGGTAGGCTGTTCTCAGCATGGTTACATGGTATTTTAGCCCAAGAGTTGGCTTGAATTCATGTAGCTTGTCTAGATGGGAATGAGGATTTAGTATGGGCTAGGATACATGAAGGTAGTGACGAGTATATCGTCTAAGGTTGGAATGCATGACTCGGTCGGTTGGAATCATGTGTCGCAATATGTGGAAATAGAAGAACGAGACGGAGGTCTTAGTGTCTTAACCCTAAGGTGAATCACGGGGGTTCACTTCAAGGAATAAGATCCCGAAGGTTTTAGCATAGTAAATGGTACGTAAGAGCCCAGGTATGGACGGAGAGTGTTCCAAGTGAGACATAGTTCTATTTTTAGAATAGTTCCTTATGCATTAGATAGATGATGACGTAAGGTTATGTGTATGCATGTAGGTTGCCATCTGACACGCACACAAATGGACTGTATGAATTGAGTATGGCATGAAGTCTAGGTAAGTATTACATTCATACTCTTATAGAGTTTTTCTTATATAAACGAAGAAGACGATGAAAGCTTTTCTCTAAAAAGAAAATGAAACTTTTCTCTATGGAGACACGCTTTACTTAAAAAGAAAACGAAATATAAGTTTTCAACTATAAGTATGTACGACCCTCCTTGGCAGCCCCTTTTCACACGCTCAAAGTATGTACGTTTATGCATGTGAATGGATGCTATAAGTAGTACGTATTGTATGTATGTTCACAAAAGGAAACGAAAAGAAGCTTTAAAAGACACGTAAGAACTGTTAAAGACTGTAAGGACTGAAATTGTAATGGACTGTTTCTAAAACAACTTTTAAGAAAGGAAAGAAAATTATTTTTTTAATAACTTTCTCTTGTAAAAACGACTTTCTAAAACAACTTTTATTAAAAGAAAGAAAACTATTTTCTTTTAAAGAAACTTCTTTTAAAACAACTTTTACAAAAAAAGAAAGAAAACTATGCTATAAACGATGTGAAGAAAGTGTTTTAAAATGTCCTTATGAAAGACGATGCTTTAAATGATGCTATGAAAGATGACTTTTTCTAAAATGACTTTTACGAAAAGAGAAACTTATTTTAAAATGACTTTTTCTTTTAAAATGACTTTTTATGAAAGAAACGAACTGAAAAACCGTAAGAACTGCAAAGGAAAGGAAGGGACTGTAAAGGAATGAACGGACTGAAATGAATGGATGATATATAAAAATACGTAACGGCCACATGGACTGAAATGGAAATGGCACCAAATGAATGGACTGGACTAGGCAGATTGCAATGCTGGGTAAGTAGTACTGGTAGTGCACCCAGTGCTGCACCCTGACGGAATGTATTCCCAACCCGTGGCCATGGGGGGAATCAGGTCCAAAATACCACTAATCCCAGCACATGGGGCGTAACAGTGTGCTACATGGCCAATGAAAGTGAAAAGAAATAAGGGATGTATGTTAAGAAAGGATGCATGTATGTATGAATGGACTGAATGCATGAATGTACGTAAGAAAAGAAGAATGCATGAATGTAAGAAACGACAAATGCATGAAAAGACTCTTTAAGAAATGAAGGCAGCGATGCGTGGAGAACTGTTTTAAAGAAGAAAATGTTTTTAAAGAAAAACCCCATCTTGCAACGTTTTTAAAACGAACAGAATGACAATGCATGATAAGTATGATATGTATGTATTGAATGATAACTACATGACTGAAAACTTATGTTGATATATTTTGACTGTATGAAGTAATGCTTATGAGTCATCGACTCATTTTAGTTTTTATTTGTGCCCTCCAAGGGACAAGATGAGCATGACAGGTCAAGACGGACACAGTCCAAGGAGAAGAGCACAAAAACCTAGGCAAGATATTTTGTACGAGAAACTTAGTGTAAATAGAGCTTAGTGTAATGAACAAATCATGGTATGAACAAATCATGGTATGGAGAATAAGAGAATAAGAAAGAAAGAATTGTTTTCTTTGAGAAATTGCTCTAAGTGTTTTGCTCTTATGTCTTGGATATAATCATTCTAAGAGGTGCACAACAAGTGACCTCTACCACTCAACGCCATCCAACAATGTGGAGGTCTTCTTTGTAATTTCATTTTTAAATGTGTTTGGTTGTATATTTCTTCAATAAACTTGTATTATATATTCTAAATAAGGTTTGTAGCGCTCTGGCATAATGATATCAAGTGGGTGTTTAATTGGAAATTGTATTTTTAATTTTGAACTTTGATGTCGTAAATTATGATATATTTTTTTTTTATGTTGTAATATTAGAAATTATATTCGTCGGAGATTGGAACTATATTTATTTCAAATTCTGGTGTTGGAATATTAATCATTAAGTTTTATTATTTGTAGATGGTGAAGTCAAATTATCAGAGTGTTACACACTTTTGATTGATTGATATTCCTTAATCTTTTTGAAAGGTTTTAAGATTTTGTTAAATGTTTATTTTTTCAATTTGAATTCAAATATTTTGTAAACTAGACAAATAAAAAATAAAAATTCTTTTCTTTTAAAGATAGGCATCTGGCCGTGGTTGGTCAGTGGCCACGAGAAATTATAGCTTTTTGTCAAGGAATTAATTGTTAAAGCATTTTTTCTTTTTCAACGTTCAAAGAAACCAATGTGAAAAGAGGAAAAAAAAGAAAACATTTATCATTTTAACATTCAAAAAGAGATTCCACGAAAAACGACAGCATTAATTTCTGATCCCACCACACTGAAAAAGCCAAAGTAAAAAAAGAAAAAGCCAAAGAATATGGACGAACTAATCAATTTTTTTGGACTATACATTAAAATATCTATTGCATTTTATCAATTAGTATCTATTTAACTTTAGAAGTACTATATTTTAGTCATGTTTATGACAGTGACTGAAATATTAGATTCTTAAATTATTAATTAACATATAGTTGTAAAATATAAAAAAAAAATTAAAAATATTATTATTAAAATATAATATTATATTATTATTTTGACTAATCCAATATTAAAAATATCCTGAATGATTTTAATTTTATACAAAACATATACTTTTTAATAAATTTTAAAAATAATTTTGATGAAACTAATACGAATGCTTTAATGAAAGAGGCAGTTTTGGACGATTTGAAAACCGAGTTCAAGTTAAGAGGAAACCGTGTGGACCTCCTTGTTGGACGATTTGTTTGATGCAATTTTGGTTGAATCCTCTCGTCATGATACCAAGCTTTGCACATCAATATCATGATATTTTCTTGCAATACTTGAGCCGAGAGTTACATCCAAATCTCTAATTTATCTTCTTCTATTATTCCTATTTTTTGTGACGAGCAGAAGAGAAATGGCAGAAGCTATCGTCTCTATTGTGGTGCAAAGGCTTGCCGATTTGCTCATACAAGAAGCAATATCCTTGCCCGAAGTGAGTAAACAAGTTAAACAGTTGCAAGATGAGCTCAAACTGATCCAAAGTCTCCTAAAAGATGCAGATGCGAGGCGAAATGAAGGAGAGAGTGTACGCCAGTGGGTTGCAGATATGAGAGATATTGCTTATGACGCCGAAGATATTATTGAGAGGTATGCCCTCAAAGTTGGCTCCCGAAAGGGAGGAGGCATACAAAATGTCCTGAAGAGGTTTGTCTGCATCTTGAGAGAAGCAAAAGCTAGTTATCAAACTAGATCAGATATTGGTGAAATAATGAAGAAAATTTCTACATTGAGCTCGCATTTACAAAATTATGGCATAAAATTTGTTTCGATGGAAGGTGGAGGCCCGAGTTCTTTAAGTGAGAAGATAAGAAAGCAAAGGCAAACTTATGCGCATGTTGAACATAATGTTGTTGTTGGATTGAAGGATAGCCTGAAGGAAGTGGTGGCATGTTTGACAAAAGAGGTCAAATACAAGTATAGAGTTGTTTCCATATGTGGTATGGGTGGTCTTGGAAAGACTACTCTTGCTAGAAAGGTTTACAATCATCAACAAGTCACGAGTCACTTCGATTGCCGTGCCTGGGCATGTATCTCTCAACGATGTCAACCAAGAGATGTTTGGGAAGGAGTTCTAATTAGTCTTATCTCTCCATCTAAAGACCAGAGAGATGAAATTCGAAACTTGAGAGATGAAGAGCTTACTAAGAAACTTTTTGAAATTCAGCAGCAACAGAAGTGTTTGGTGGTTTTAGATGATATCTGGAATGTTGAGGACTGGTACAATTTGCGTGCTGCCTTCCCAATGAATGATACAAACAGCAAAATATTGCTTACCTCTCGTAATGAAGCCTTGGCTTTGAAAGTAGATCCAAGTGGCCACATTCACAAATTACCATTTCTAAACGATGAAAACAGCTGGGAATTGTTTCAAGATTTGACAATATCAAGGAGATCAGAAGGTATATAAACAATATCATCTAATTCTCATCCGCTAGATTTTTTTTTTAAAAGTGTTTGATATGAAAAGATTGCTGGTTTAGTACTCGAGGTAACTTAATGTTTTGAACATGAAATAAGAGAGAAACAATATTTGTTTACAGCTATAGCCTCTCTTAAAAGAATGAAATTAGTTTGCAACTAATTAATGATCCAGAAGTTTTGCAGTCTTGTGGCTAGAATTGGTTGATTTCATTACGGAACCTTAAATCCTCTTAAAAAATGACCAATAGATGAAAAAAGATTGTTAGGTTGGTCAATGATCATGAGTTTATGGTATTAGTCTGAATGAAAACTTGATATATATATATATATATATATATTTTCAAAATTACGCATGTATTTATTATAAGAATGAGAACATACACACATATTGATTTTTTTGATGTGAAGGATTCAAGAATATCCCATGAATCAAGTTATTGTCAAGATTGTAAAGACTTCAAGTAGAAGATCGAGATATATATTTTTTAATATAAGATAACATTAAATTGGATGAAAGTAAAAACCATATAACAACGCAAGTATTGAATGGATCATGAGGGACAATCTTTCAATTACAATTGCATACTCTGAAAGCTTTATAAGACATTGAAAGCTTTCTAGTCTCAAAATAGCCAGTCGATTTTTTTTTTATTTATTTCAATATTTAAGAAGAAATGATATTGTTTATATTGTTGTTGGCTATGCAGAATGTATAATCAAGGAAAGTATGAAGATTTTAGGGAAAAAGATGGTTAGATATTGCAAGGGATTACCATTGGCCATCACTGTACTTGGAGGACTTTTGGCCACAAAACAGACATTAGAAGAGTGGAACCAAGTACACAGAAATGTTAAATCATACATCCATCAACATGAGGATGGTCTTCCTATCAGCATTGTGTTGGGTTTAAGTTATGATGATTTGCCCTCCCACTTGAAATTGTGCTCCCTATATTTAGGTCATTTCCCAGAGGATTTTGAGATAAGGAGTACGATGTTAATTCAAATGTGGGTGGCCGAAGGTCTTATATATAGAATGCAACACATTGAAAGTAACGAGGAAACACTGGAGGATGTTGGAGAACGATATTTACAGGCGCTAGTTCAAAGGGGTATGGTACAAGTAGGACAAAAGAGTTCAGTTGCAAGGATCAAAACTTGTCATCTCCATGATCTTATGCGAAACTTTTGCGTGGAAAAAGCTAAATCGGAAAACTTTCTCCACGTCATCAATATTAATCATGAGTCCAATGAAGAAATAGAAGCTCCCATTGGTGAAATTCGAAGAGTTGCTATCAGTGGTGGATCAAGTCCCATGAGACATGGATTTGCACTTCCATCGATATCCCAAAAATATTTTCACCTAAGGTCTCTTCTAACATTCTCTGTGCCTTTGAAAGAGCAATCTATGCTAAGGAACTTCAAATATCTTAGAGTCTATATGGGGATGCATTTCACCCCTAAGATCAACAGTCTCATCCACTTGAGATTCTTATTGATAAGGGATCCTATTGTAAGAAGTATCTCATCTCTAGGAAATTTGAAGTGCTTGCAAACACTAGATTTGCGGCAGATAGATTTGTTAGGTGATGTGCCAAATGATGTGTTCAGAAATATGGAGCACTTGCGGCATCTGTATCTACCTCAGAAATCCGAAATCAAGGGGAAGTTGCAACTACCTAATGCTAGTAAGCTGCAAACACTTGTAAATATTCCTGTTTCCATATGTGATGTTAAAGATCCAACAGCTGGATTTGACGAGTTTGGAAAGGAGTTAATGCCTTCAAATGTCACATTCAATTGTCTTCATGTTCTTAAGATCAATCAACATAGTTTGGATAAGAGAGTGGCCATAACGCCAATGGTAATGAGTTGTCCTCACATATATCAACTACGGCTTTGGGGGAAAATAGAGAAATTGCCAGAACACGACAAGATTTCTCAACATCTTGCCCAGTTAAAGTTAAAGGAGACTCAACTTGAAGAAGACCCAATGCTAATTTTGGAGAAGCTTTCCAACTTAAAGATTCTCCACCTTGCTCATCAAGCCTACACAGGGAAGAAGATGATTTGTTCTGTAAGAGGATTTCCTCAACTTCAATCTCTCATTCTTAATGAGTTAAATGGCTTAGAGGAGTGGGAGGTGGAGGAAGGATCCATGCCCATGCTCTGCCATTTGAAGATTGAATTTTGCTACAACCTTAGGATGGTTCCAGATGGACTTCAGTTTTTTGGTAACTTGCAAAAATTGGAAATCGTAAGCATGGGTTCGTCATTCGAGAAGAGACTTGGTGAAGGAGGAGAGGATTTTTACAAAATACGACACGTGCCTTCCGTCGAAGTTACACATCCAAGGTAACAATGCTAAAACAAAAGTTATCATAGTTAGAAGCAGTGTACATATTATACAATGAAGATTTCATTTCATGAGCTTAAAATTTTCAAAAATCTGATAGTAATACGCTATATACTGCTTTAATTATCTTAATTTCAATGTCTTTGGTAAATTTAATTAGTTACTTTTTTCATAAGAGCATCTATAATCTTGTCTTTTAGTATCTTTTGCACGAGCTCTATCTATAATAAAAATATATTGATTTTATTATAAATATATGCAAGATTTGAAATCAGTTTTCATGGTACTAAATTTAGGTGTGTTTCATGAATTAAAAATTTTTGGGTTTATCATCATGATCGTAATAGGAAGGTTTTAAAATCTAATTTAGGTCTATCCTGATCTTGATTTTCTCCAATAGAAAATTCAACGCATCCTAATTAATTTGGGGCGTATTTAAGGCATAAACAACCTTTAGTAAATTAAGATTCCCTTGTTTGACTTTTAAGTACCTCATTGAAGGGAAAATTGAAAAATCCTTATTGATATAATTTGATACTTATCCATGAGTTTGTTGCAAAATTTTAATGTTCCTCGTATGTATATATGATATTAGAATTATTCTATTCAGTAATATTACACTATATTCTTGTTGAATAGAATAATTTATTTATTTATTTATTATTCAAGAATTCATATATGATGTGGGACTGCTGAGTAATATTTTTCATAATGTTAATATCTTTATGTATTGACTGTCTTGTACCTAACTAACTCTTTTAATATTTTCGTCCTTTCAGCGAGTGGGCTGATCATCAATTCCAGCGCTCTCTGATGTTATAAATTGTGATATTTTTTTTATGTTTGACAATATTTGTAACACTATATACAGTTTTATTTGGAATCAGGAGGTTTTATTATTTGTAAAGCATTTTTTCTTGTATAAATAATAGGGATTGAAGGCCGAGTAATCATTCACCCTCTCATTTTTATTTTATTTTATTTTTTGTTTATTTTTCATTTATCCAAACAGATTTCATCTTCGGTTTGCATGATTTCATTTTTATGAACCAATCTACATGAGTTTTAGTAAATATTAATGGAACTTTTAAATATAATTTTTATTTTAAAATTTAAAAGGTTATATTGATTTTTAGATTAGGACTATATTCAATAATGATTAGATAAAAAGTTAAATATTTAAAATCGAAAATATTTTATGTTAAAGGTTATATTAATATTTTTTTTATTAATAATTTCATTTTCTCTCGACAACTTTTATTAATTGTTTTACTTATAAAAGCTTGACGGGTGGAAAATTGGAATACAATGTCTATGAACATTCTCAATAGCTTAAATATCTAACCTTTTTCTCTTTTTCTTTCTATTTTAACTAATTATATTAAAATATCACAATCCACCTGTTATCCAAATTTCTTCTTTATTGTTTGAAGAAGAGAAATAAAAAGATGAAGAAAGATAAATGATGAAGAGAAAAAAATAAAAAGTAAAAGAGAGAATAATAATACTGAAAAAAGACTAAAGAGAGAGAAATTATATAAAAGAATAAAAAATTATGCAATGTATTATGCCAAGTCAACTCACATGTGATTGGCACGGGATTCTATTTTACACGTATGAATTGGGCTTAGGTTTAATTCCACCCTTGGCAATATTTATTATCACTTTTAGTCTCTCTTAGTTTGCATTTTTCGTCTGATTATTACTCTACCTTTTATTATCACCAAGGGTAGCATTAATTTAGTCGGAGTCGGATTCTCTTAATATCTAACTTATCTAAATTATTTATTATTAATTTACTTCTATATTAATATCTAACTTATTTTTATATTAATGCAGGTTTCCTTTCAAAAAAAAAAAAAAAACTTATTTTTATATTAGACTTATACTATATTGTCTAATTACGTGTTATCATACTATAGTATCACATATTAATTTTTGTGTCTTATTATATGTTATTATACTATAATATTACATTTTATTATATTATATTAGTGTCTAATTTATTTATAACTTATTTATACACTAAACTTATTTTTAATTTCTAATTACACGTTATTATATTTTAGTAAATTAGTATTATGTTACAAACTTATTATAATATACTTATTTAAATACTAGTATCTAACTTATTTTTATACTTAATTATATATAGTAGAAATAATATGATGTTTTATGTAAAATGGATGAAACTCTTCTTGGACTGGCCTTATTTGACTTAAGTCCTATCCGTTTATCAAGTGAACCTGTGACACCCCCAAATCCTACGTACGGTACGGGGAAATCGAGACGTCCGGATGATGACATCACGGGTACCACCCTATCGCCAAGTACCAAGTGTGTGTATAAGCAACAAGTGTACAAAAAGAAACACGCAGCGGATAGCAAAAGTCTCATAACTAAGTACTAGAATCTTTTTCTTAGTTTAATACAAACCCGCTCAAAATATACATAATAAAATATTACAAGCCACAAATATGTTTCAAAATCAACTACAAGACATAAACCCCAAATCAATACTTCGGCGGAGCCGCATCCTCGGGCTCAGCCTACTCCTCCTCCTCCTCGATCTCTGCATCAAAATCTACGGTGCCAAAAATAGTGTCGCAGGTAAGTAAGACCCAAACGCCACAAGATAAAAACATATTAAACTCAACAATATGCATGGAAGAATTCAAATGCACATGTCCCACAAAAATCACATATTTCCACGCACGCCAAAATCTCATTTGGCCCAAAAACATAACATTTAAACATAACCTCGCCATTATCCCCGATAATGGCCCAAAAACCAAACAATCAGAGCACTGTAGGCGGGAATCGCAAGCGGGACTCTACCACCATCCCTACTCACCACCGTCCCTACGCATGCACCGTAGGCGGGAATCACAGGCGAGATTCTACCACTGTCCCTGCTTACCACCATCCATACGCCGCGTGCACCGTAGGCGGGACCTTCAGGCGGGATCCTACCACCGTCCCTGCTTACCACTATCCCTACACGTGCCTCTGACTTGAACCAGTTAGTCCAACCGTTCACATATACCATAAATCATTTCTCACTTACAATTCCAGTTTTCATTTTACAAACACATGTACATGCATGCAACTATACGAAAACTCGGTTTTTCTTTTTTTAAACATGAACGTGCGTGCACTATACAATGCGAACATCAAGGCACAAATATCTCAAACAAATATCAACATCAACCCAACAACTTCGTCCTCAATCCATCCAACCCTCAAACTTCTCGGACTCAGTTCGGAATCAACTAACCAGTCCAATAATTTATTGTAAGAGCAAAAATATATTTAAATCTAAAATAGAGTTTAAAAAATACTTACAGCGCTATAAGATATTTTTTGAAGGATCACGACGTTGCAAATGGCAGAGAAAAAACAACGTAACAGTGTATTTTACACTGTGGCCGTGGGTAGTAAATTACCCACTTTCGAACAAGGACAAACCAAGGCACAAAATTGATAGGGAATGGTCTAGAGATATTTATGAAGCTTATGGAAGTGTGTTTTGGCTGTGGGTGGTGGTGGAAACAGCAGTAGAAGTGCAAAAAGGGGCTGATCGGAGTTGAGCTCGTGGGAGCTGCTCGGGCAACGGATCGAGGCTGGAATTGGGTGGGTTAGGACGGCAAGAGGTAGAGGATGAAGTGGTAAAAAGATGGTGGCCGGAGGTGGAGCGACGGCGCCTGAAACGGCAAAAAGCCGTGCAGCTTAGATGGGCTATAGGGAGTGATCGGCGGCACGGATGGGGCTGGAAATTGGTGGGGGTGTTCACCGGCTGGAGGGGGATTTTTCTGGGTAGGAGGTGTCGGCCACGCCAGCTTGATGGCGGTGGTTCGGGGTGGAGAGCTAGACGGCGACGGGAGGGAAGAAAGAAGCATGGGAAAAAGAAGAAGAAGAAGAAAAGAAAAGAAAGGAAAAAGAAAAGAAGAAAAGGAAAAAAAAAGAAAAAAAGAAAAAAGGGAAAAAGAAAAAAGAGAAAAGAAAAGATGGAGAAAGAAAATAAGGTCCAATCCTCACTTCCGGAATCCAAAAGCTGATCTGACGAAAATGATTTTAAAAACCATAAAACGACTAAAATAAATTAAACACCACATCAAATAAAATAAAATAAATTAAAATACAATCATTTAAAATAAAAGAACCAATATATTAATTAAATTAAAAACAACTCCTTCAGTGAAAATATACATAGAAACGGGGTATCATAGAACCACCTCGAGGGGAGCATATCCAACTTCCAGGTCATGTCCCCGATCAGAAGATCGCTACCCTCTAAAAGCGTCACTCGAGCTTCAAGGACAAGAACCAGAAATCCTTTTTCGTGTCGGGCTTGGGAGGGAGGAGGGAGTACCCCACGGGGGAGGAGGTCCACCAAGAGTACCCGATTCGGGCTATTTGGGCGTTCCTCACTTCCTCCTAGAACCTCTACATCAAGTTGGACCAGAGGGAAGAGGCTCGTCTAGCCACCGTGTTTGCTTGGGTGAAGGCCCATCTCGTGGAATCGCACACCGACTCAACCCTCTCCGATGACAACATACGAGACTACCTGTGCATTCTTGACCACTCGTACATGATTGGCTTGGATTTTCTAGGTGAGATCGCCTCACCCTGGGACCAAAAGCTTGCTTCAAGCTCCTCTGGCAGCAAGGGGAACCGACCGAAGATGTGTAACGACTTGCCCCAGGGGACTGGAGGAAGTTCGTGGACAAGGGGAATGGGACTTCGTGCACCTGGAGAGCCTAGTCCTCCCAACTTGGGGGAGCACGATGTCATTCCCAAGCGGGTCACGCTCCATCGTCAGGCATTCCTCTTCAGCAGGCCCACACACTACCTTCGCCAAGCCGTCGTTCACCTTTATGGAAAAAGAAGATGATGGCGATTTTCAGGCTGCTTTCTTTAGCTCATTTTCTTATCCCGCCCCCTATCGGGCCTGGGATGTCGAGCCATTCGTGTCTTTCGAAGACACCTTGAGGGAGGAGGCCGCTGGCAAGGCTCCATAGGCGGCCTTAGAGACTGAGTGCCAGGAATTAGAATAGGACATCTCCCTCAAGTCTTCCCCATCCGTCTCCGGGACCGGAAGCCAAGAAGAAGAAGAACAAGAGGGCTTCCCCTACCACTACCGGGGTTGGAGGTCAGGAGGAAGAGGTGGGGGCCCTCCCTGACGCTTCCTCTTCCGTCACCAAGGGGGGGTCGCCAGGTCTACCTCTCCCAATGTTTGGACTATTCCTCCCCCATCCTCTTCTGCTAAGCTGAGTGGTGCGGGCTGTGGGGAAGGTTCCCGAGATTCCCACTTCGTTGTGGGAATCTCGACCCTTCCTCCTCCGCCAGGGCTGAGGGGGGCTAAGCCCCTACCTTAAATCTTGACAAGGCCCGAGCCACAGCCACCAAGTGCGCGGCCCTAGTCATGGGTTTTGGTGGTGGGTCGATATTGGATGAGGGAGGGTGGGGGGTAGACCCTTTGAGTTTGAAGGCCATAAGTGTGCCGATAAAGGTTTCAATGCCGTCACAGATAGGGTCGTTGGACATTGGCATCTTTGTTGATGCTACTGTCACTATGCCTCATGAGGGAGCAATAGGGCCTCAAGCTCCAGTTGCAGACGGGGCTGGTACTTCTATCTAGGGTTCATTTTTAGTTGAAGATGGGAGTCCATCCTAGGTCTTGAATACTTTGAAAGAAATAGTCAAGCCTCTTCTAGAAGATGGAGGGGAGAAACCTATAATGGTGATAGAAACAATGGACAACAACCATATTGTTGTCGAGCAACCATATGGCGGGAAGGAAAGTTTGTCGTTGGTGCCTCATGTGGAGGAAGGTTTAGATTCGGCAGTTGGGTACTGTGTCTAGGGATAATGTCGTTCCCTTGGTTTCTCTTCCTCCGTTAAACGATATAACGGGGTCACCATCGGATTGGGTTCTTAATAAAGTTAACGGGTTTAAGCAAATCGTGGAGATTTCAAATGATGCATATGAAGACCAAATTAAAGCTCTATTCACTGCGATTGAGGCGAGCCACACGCTTAAAACCAAATCAAGTTTTAAGAAAAGTAGGGAGTTAAAGCGTCTTTCATGGGCAATTAACTACGACACTATGGGGAGGTAGTTCAAGTCGAGGGAAGACTAAAGGGAGGGCATTGTGAAGAAGGTCTTGTAGAGGGATTTGGATTAGCTGTACGGGAAACAAAGGGATGGGGTTGGGGAGGTGTGTTCCATTCCAATTCGGGTTTGGTGTATTTTGGGTAGTTTTCACTGGCTTTTGAGTCATTCGGGGCACTCTAGTATGGGTTAGGTATTTTCTTGTATACGTCCAATGTACTTGGTTACTCCTATTGATATATATAATATTTTTACTTATATAAAAAAAAGGTTATAGCTGTCGCTAGTGCAAACTCAAGGCACTGAAGGCAAGACTGCGTCGTTTGTTTATCCAAACCTAAACTATCTCATCTTATCTCATTATTACAATTTTTTCAAATCTCCATACAAAATATAATAAACAATTCAACTTTTTCAAATTCCAAAACTAAACTAATATTAAAAAATTATATTATAACATGATTCTATTCAATTTTCAACAAAACATCTCATCTCATCTGAACTGTGTAACAAAACGAGACCAAGCCAAATAATATGCACATGAGAAAGGTCTAATATCTCATGCCTTACCTGAGAGTTGAACCAAACAGACTGTAATTACACTCTGAATTGTTATTATTATTATTATTATTATTATTTTCTTTGCCAATCAAGTTGGAAGAATTCAAATATACAAAAATAACAAACTAAGAACTACAGTTACCAGGGATGAAACCATAATAAGATTTAAAATTTTTTTAACAGTTAAATGTTCAAATTTTGGTACAAATGCATTTTTGTCTTGCATGGCATTATTTGTGTCATAAATTCGTCATATAGCCCAAAGCATACGTAAAAAGTTAATCCTTCCTAAATAAAAAAAGTTAATTATCTAATGAATGGCTTAAAAAGTGATGTCTAAAACTAATATAATTAACAAGTGCACAAAGAAAGAAAAACGTCAAACTCGATTATTGCTTTTATGGGAAATCAAGAAGCTTAATTCATAACATAATATGCATAACCAAGCACACACGCGCGACATATACATGAGTAATGCCTAACTAGGATTTACAACCGAAATATGAAACTCATGGACATTTAGCCTGATTTATTGCCCAGGTCAAGAGGAAAACTCGATTATACATGTACAAAAAACTCAATCTTAAGAAAACGAGACATTTAATTATAAAATTTACAAATTACAAGTACCCAAAATAACAAATGCATGCAATAACAAAAAATATATATATAAAAAAATCTAATCTCATAATTTTTTTCATCTTTAAATTTTATTTTTTTCAATTTATAAAAATCTGAAATATAAAAAACAAAACTAGAGTCCAAAATATAAAAAAATAAATAAAAACTAAACTAAAAGTTCTTCTTTATATGTATATATTTTTTTAATTATAAAAATTCAAATATTTGAAGAAAATTGTAGAATCCTTGGAGGACCTGGCCTCCCTGTGGATTCGTCACTGACTACTGCAGAGCTCACCTGCATCTCCCAATTTAAGCAACATGTCTCTAAACATTAATTCATTAATAGTAGGCAAGCATGATTGGATGAACCGGGCATTCTTTGTTTAACACAGTGCTTTATTACTATGAATTAACAAAATAGGAGAAATAGTAAAATGTGAGATGCAAACAATAGACCAAACTCATACCTCGATCATGTGCAATATCCATGGTGTTCCAATAACCTGATTCCCACCAAAAAAAACTTTGTGATATAGACCAGCATCAACGTGGTATTGACGAGCGTAGAATCAGCCACTCTCCCATTCACTTCGTACTAGTAAAGAGTTAGATATTAGGAAAAAAAAAAAGGCAAAAGATTATGTACTCGAACATTTAGAACTTAGAAGCTAGGAAGTTTTCTGTGTCTGTGCGCAGCATGCTTGTGTATTTCAAAAATGAATGGCTTATCTTGCAACAAAGAGATGCCTGTCAACTTTATTTATGTAATTGTCATAAAAAATGCTGTCCACTTGTTTTGATGGAGGTTTTCTATTAGGTTTTTCAATGGAGGAAAGGAACTCTGGTGTCAACATATTACATCTTCTGTATGCCAAAAATACTTTGTTGTATCATGGGGCAAACCGGACAAGTTGTATTGTTTACGTGCTTTATTCTAACACTTTGTAATAGTTACCTGGTTGAGGACTAATTTCACTAAATGTGAGATGGTTCTAGTGGGTTAGAAGTTCTGCATCTGCAAGATGGAACTTAGTTTCCTCCCCAATGCCTACCCAAAGAAAGTTACAAAAAGTTTTCTCGATACGAGAGACCACACTTGTAGGTAACAAAAATAGGGATAGAACATAAGTAGGGAGGTAAGATAAAGTGCTCTTGATGAGAGTTAATTTGCCACCCTAGGACACATATATCAGTTTCCACCCAACCAATCTTCTTTCAATTTTTTCTAACACACCATCCCAAAATGATTTTGTCTTGAAAGCAGCCCCCAATGGAAGACTGAGGTATTTCAAGGGCGGAAAAGTAATATAGCCCTCAAGTACTAAATATGATAATTGTCCGGCTCACAAAAAAATAGTCTGTCATCAGCAAATAGAAGGTGAGATATAATAACACCTCCCACCAAAAATCCAGCAAGAATCCATTAATAGCCGCTCTCAACATACGACTCAATGCTTCCATAACAATAACAAATAGCAAAGGGGAGAAGGGATCCCCTTGTCTTAATCCCCTAAAGCTGTTAAAGAATCCTTTTGGTGCTCCATTCACCGAAACCGAATAACGAATCATAGTTATACAATGCCTAATGCCTAATCCATGAAATCCATCTATCTCCAAAACTAAACCTCTCAAGTAAATAACACAGAAAATCCCAATTAACATGGTCATAAGCGTTCTCCATGTCTAGCTTGCACAAGAGCTAGTGATGATGCTATGATCCCTCAATTTCATCTTGGTTTCTTGCAAATAAACAATATCCAACTTCCATTGATGTAAAAGATTCTTCACTTGCATACACTTATTGGGATCATTAAGACCATGAATGTTTCAAGAAAGAATTTTAGGCTTCATGGGGAGAAATAGCCTTTCCCTTGGATCTTCCTTTGTTAGTACCCACCTCCCTTTCATCATAATTGATTGAACAAGTGAGATGCTTCAGCTCCCATTTTTTCCTAGAAGCAGATTTAGGGGATTGAAACTGACCCTCCTCAATGGTGATAAATAATGCACTGAATTGCTCCTCGAACCTGTCACAAGAAATCCCTTCACTTTCTACCATTGTAAGCAAGAGAGACAAGGTGTATAACAACTTTAGGTCCACCTACGCCTCCCTAAACACCAACTGAAGTGTAGAATTCACGTACTCCAACTTAGATAAGAAATCAAGAGGCATTGACTTCTCCTCACCTATCCCTATGCCACACTCTGCCCCCGCTACCATCCCTTGGACTGGTTGAAGCTGCCAGAGGCCTTCGCTAGAGAGGAAACCATCTGAGCCTCCTCCCTGCTACCCATCAACCCTGTATGTGTATGTTGAGCCGAAGATCTAATCTCCGCTGGTTAGAAAAAGGTGAGATCCATTTCTAGATTGGTTGTCAGTAACTCCACGAACACCTTCTGAGCCACCATCGATGATTCCTTGGCCATACGTGATCCCAATGAGTTAATAGGCTCATGAACCATGGTCCTCGGCACCTCTGCTTCTTCGTCACCTTCTTGAAGGTCCTCAATCACTGTTGATGAGCTCTTCGGTACCACTATCCCCTTCTTGCAAGTCCGATGGGTGACTTGCAGGTCAGATGGATACCTCGACACCTTCTCCGATGAGGTTGACTAACTCCCACCGGTATGCTAGTAGAAGGCCTAGCCTCTCCACCCTCCCTAACTCTCCACACGGGTTGGGTTCCAGCCCTAAACTTTTCTCTATTTTGCCCCACTTTTTGAAGCCCAACCAAACGGCCCATTTGATTTGGACCTAGCCCAGCCTCTTTTGCTTGCCCAATCGGATGACCCATTTGCTTAAAGCCTAGCCTAGCCTAGCCTCCTTTAGTTGCCCTCCCGTTACATTACACTCCCTTAATAGCCAACTGACCTCATTTCCCAAGCCCATTACGTTGCCCGATCCAATCACCTCCCTTCCTTGGCCCGTCTTATTAGGCCTGTAATCGTCCTCCTCAACTCACCATATTAGAGCCTCAACCTTCTCTTACATTGTCGACAACTGCATTTTCACTTCCAGCAAGGCACTATGCACATCCTCCTTTGCCAAACCCATGACAAGCTTGCCTCCTCCACTGTACACTTGCTTTCCCAGAGGTAAGTGGAGCTTTCGACCCTTGTCAGCACCATCTGCTATGCCAGAGCCATGAGTCGGCACGTTCTGCTGCACCAGAACCTCCCTATACGAATGACTCTGTGGGTGATTCACCACCACCAATGGCCTCCGTGCTACCCCTACTCTACCATGAAACTCTTGCCCTCCCTCCATAATAGCCTCCTGCAATGCATCCCCCATTCTCCTCTAGCCCTTAGCTCCCAAGCCTTTAGGTATAAAAATGAAACTTCATTGGCCACCACCACCGTACTCCACCAGAGCCATGTAACGGCCTTAAACATTTGAACACCTCTGCGCGATGAAGGTTCTTGTACCCTCCCTTGTGGTTGTGTAAAAATCCTTCTTTTCACCCTTCAAGCAGTCTTCCAAAGTTTTGGCAAACCATTGCATTGTAGGAATTCCTGACCTCATTTCCTTCACCACCCTCCTACTTCTCTCAATGATGAACAAGAATTTTCCATCCTTCAACAAGGCAAACGCCTTTGATTTTATCACTAAATGTTTCAAAAACCTCAAAATATCCCTAATCTCACTTAAAAACACTCAACTCAACAATAATCTCATCGCAGAAAGCCAAAGAACCTCATCGGTAGAAAGTTGTAAACAGAGCAAAAAAACACAATTGTACAAAGGAAAAAACATTCAGGCTCTTAACTAAGTAAACATTCCCAACTATGCACAGTGTTGCTTGTGGTAAGGATGCATGTTTAGCATATCAATTTGAAAATATCTAGTGATTTGCCACAATTGAATGTAAGCTCTCTCAAATGGCTCAAGACTTGGGGTGGGGGGGGGGGGGGGGGGGGGGGGGTGTTGATACTTTCATACCATTCTTAATCAATTGTATCCCTCTAGTTTGGGAGGAGGACGTGAAGACAAGCTTCTTTAGGCCCCTTCAAAGACAAGGATGTTCAATGTTCTCACTTCTCATTTGCCATGATAATAACCCCTATCCTTGAAATAGCATTTAGTGGACCAAGGCTCCCTTGAGAGCTGCAATTTATGCATGGAAACTTCCTTATAAAAAGATTCATAGCATGGATAATTCAAGAAAAAGACATTGCGGTGATTGATTGATGTTGCATGTGTATGAGGATTGCAAGTCTGCTTATCAGCTTTTACTCCAATGCAAGATGGCTAGTGTTTTGTACTTTACCTTTTAAGATGAATTGGTTTGATTTCAGTCATGCACATAAGAATGGTGGTTCTTTTTTCCTTTGGAGAGGGTTAAGTGGAAGCCAACAAATTGTGGCAGCATGGAAGACGGTACCTCTTTGCCTCATAGAGTGTATTTGTAGGGGAAGGAATGACAAATTTATTTTTCAATATTTTGTTTTTATAAAATAAAATTTTATTGAAATTAGTAAAAAGGCATAGCCCATGTACCATGAAGTATACAAACAACATACACCTAGTTACAAGTTAGGATCTAGAAAGTGATACAAGATCATGTCAGCTGGCTCCATTAAAAACACAGGTTGAAGCCTAAAGAAATAAAGTATGGAAGAGGAAACTTCTAAGCTCGTCCAGAGAAAGTTCTCTATCTTCAAAGTTTCGGCCATTCCTTTCAATCCAAAGATACCACATGATATATAAAGGAATCATTCTTTATACATCCGCAATAAGGAAATTTTCCCAACTCCTTTGCCAACAGGCAAACAAATCAACAATCCTTAGGCATCACCCATGCAATACTAGTTCTATTAAAAATCTCCACCCATAACATCATTGCTACCTCACAGTGAAGTAAAAGATTATCTACTGACTCCCCATTCTTCTTTACATTTATAGCACCAATCCATCACAATGAGTCCACGCTTTCTCAAATTGTCCATAGTCAATATTTTCCCAATAGATGCAGTCCAACCAAAGAAAGCAATCTTAGCCAGCACCTTACTATTCCAAATGCACTTTTAAGGAAATGAATATAATTTTGACATGACAAAGTGTTGTACAATGATCGTACAGTAAACTTCCTTCTCCCTTTATTCATCCATAGCATCATTTCCACCTTATTACTACCAAAATTCGAAGTATAGAATAAACTGAAAAAAATCATAAATAACTTCTATTTCCTAATCATGAGTAGCTCTAAGAAAATGAACATTCCATTGTAAGGATTCAGTAGAGCTATATAGCTCTATAGCTTTGACACTGATGCCTCTTGATCATGAGCCAACTGAAAAAGGGAAAGAAACATGGTCTTGAGAGCTGAATTACTGCACCAAAATCTGACTCCGAATCCATTGCTAATCGCAAAATTAATATAACAAGCAAAGACCTCCCATCCATTTCTAATATTCTTCCACCAGCCTACACCATGTGCAACTCTTACTTCATTGGAACACCAACCCCCTTCAATAACAGCCTTCCATAATGACTCCCCTTCTTGATGCTACCTCCATAACCATTTCCCAAGATGTGCCTTATTAAAAATTCTCATAATTCAAACCCCCAACCATCCACTAGGAATCGAAGTGCTTACCTTACTCCAGTTAACCAAGTGGAACTTAGTCTCCTCTCCAATTCCTCCCCACAAAAAAGCTTGAAAAACTTGCTCACTTTGATTAGCCACACTAGCCAGCAATGGAAAAAGAGATAAAATGTAAGTGGGAAGATTAGAGTGTACTCTTGATTAGCGTGGTTCTTCCCCCTTTTGACAAGTAATACCCCTTTCATCCTACCAATCTCATCTCGATTTTTTCCACAATCCCATCCCAAGTAGCCTTGATCTTGAAAAAGGCCCCAAGAGGAAGACCCAAATATTTCATTGGCAATAAGGCTACCATGTAGCCCAAAATACTTGCCAAACTTCTAATGTTCCTTACTTCGCCCACTAGCACCATCTAAGACTTCCCTTAGTTCACCTTTAGACTAAAGACAGCTTCAAAACAAATCAAAAGATCCTTCATTGCCTGAATATGATCCGAATCCGTATCACAAAATAGTAATGTGTCATCTGCAGCAAGAAGATGGGAAACATTGATAAAACCATGGTTAGTACTTCCCACCAAGAAACCAGGTAGAAATCCCGCAAGCCTCCAACATCCGACTAAGCAAATCCATAATGATCACAAAGAGAATACGGACACCAGGGACCTTGTTTCAAACCACGTGAGCGGTTAAAAACCCAAACTGGGGTACCATTTACCAATACAAAGGACTGAATAGTGTTGGCACAATGCTTGATCCACATACACCACCTCTCCCCAAAACTACACCTCTCAAGTAAAATTGAAAATCCCAATTCACATGGTCATAAGCCTTCCATATCCAACTTACATAGAATGGTTGGCACTCCTGTTCACAATCTACTTTCCAAACATTCATTTGCAATAAGTACCGAATCAAGAATTTTCCAACCCTTAACAAAAGAATTTTGAGGTTTCGAGATTACCTACCTTGACAACTTACACCCCACCTTCTTAGGAATAAGTGCTAAGAATGTCATATTGAGGCTTTTCTCGAACTTTCTATAAGAAAAGAATTCATGAAAAACACTCATAACATCCCCCTTCTTACCACATGGTGCACCTCACTCTCCTCAAATGGTCTTTCCAACTAATTTGCACTTGAAATATCAATAGTCTCAAAAACCAAACACTCAAGTTTTGGCCTCCACATATGTTGTTCCAGAAGAAGTGTCTCATAATAGAGAACAACGTGGTCCTTGATTTCAAAATGGTCATTAAGAACGAGATCTTCATAATGGATCATCTCAATGGCATTGTTCCTACAATGAGAATTGGTCAGCCGATGAAAAAACTTTGTACAACGATATCCTTCTTTCAACCAAAGATACCAAGGTTTTTGCCTCCACGAAATCTCCTCCATCAAAATAAGCTTTTCAAGTTCAATAGCAACAAAATTTGTCCTACTCGACTCCTCCATCAAAAACAGAATATTTCTCAATATTCAATTCCTTTAGATAGCCTCTATAGACTTTTTAAATTCACTATTTCCTGTATCTAGATAGGTGACTCTCTTGTACACATCTCGTGTATCTAGGTGTGCATTCTGAGTGTTTTTAATGAAGTTTTCTTCCTCTGGAAAAACAAAAATCAGTATGTCATAGTGTTGTTAATGTCGCTTCTTAGTGTTGGCAGGCTGAATTCAAATATGCTTTTAAGGGCTCGTTCGGACATTTGGGGTATCTCAAAATTTTGTGAATAGTACTGAAATGGTTTGAGTTAAGATGTTTTATTGGATTTTGGGAAATGAGAGAGAAAAGGCTGAATAAAAATATTATAAAGTTAAAAAATTATTTGAATATAATTTTTATTTTGAAATTTGAAAAAGTTGTATTGATTTTTGTATTTTGTTTTGAAGTTTGTAAAAGTTGTATTGATTTATGTGTTTGGATAATGATTACGTAATGATTAGATGAAAAAATTGAGGATTTGAAATTGAAAAATGTTTTGAGTTTAAGTGATATTTGTGAATCTCCTAAGAAACCTTTATTTCTATAAATGCACTAAAGCATTACTTAAACATCAAACTACCTAGTAAGCAAATATATTAACCAACAAAATGCCAACCTTTAATAGAACAAAAGTGACATCTTCGATATACACACAATTAATAGAACATTACCTGTTTTATGCAATATGTCACATCAAGAACTTCCCAAGACATCATCCCAAATTTGTAGTTTGTGAAAACTTTTATATCAAAATGTTTACCAATTCAAGGATATAGCTCCATGCCCTGCAAGAAGCAAAGGAGATTATTAAGAAAACTTTACAAAAGAGTAGGACCTAGACTGACAAATCCATTGTTGTCACAGGTAAATCTTGTAATGATAACTAGACATTGGAGTAGTTTTAATTGATCAAACAAGTAAAAACTGGAGCCTTTCAACATTTCATATTTACATCTGATTATAAGTTGCTTTAATTTTTATTTTTTTATAAGTGGTTATATAAGTTGATTTTTGATACAGTGATCTTGATAGGGTTATGAAAAACTGTGGAAAACATCATCAGAACTAAGAACGATGCTAAACAACAACACATACAAAGTCACACCGAGGCAATATATGTGTAAAGTAATGTATTATTGCACTCAAAGAACTAAAAAGATCCTTGAAAGATGCAAAAATGCCTTTGTTAAGATTGTCTTAAAAAATTTCACGTCAAAAGCGGACTACAATATTAATTAGATAGGCATGCCTCTTAAATCATTGGTCATAAATTAGAGTTAAAGGATAAGAATGATCAGAATATCATAGATATTTCAAGATACTCACCCAGTAGAAATCAATTATTATGTTTCCAGATGAACCAAAATCAGTGGAAGATGGCACAACATGACCCTTGTATACACAAACCATTAGTGATGGAAACATAAACTTACATTCTGTAAATTGCAAATATTTGTAGTACAAAGTTCAATCCTCACTTTTATGTACAAGAAAATACAGAAGACAAAGCTTCCAAAAATGAGTGCTGAAAATATTTCTCCTAGATGATTATACCCCAGCAAGGGGTTGAATATCTCAAACAAGAATGAACATTGAAAAAATGAAATGCCCTGGGAATTTAATTACATTTATGTAAATAAAAAACAAAAGCATGGTGATATATGTAACTCAAAAGAAAAGAAAACTACAAGGCATGTCAATAGAGAGAATAATGAGTTAATTACAGTACAAGTAAACCTATACTTCAGTAAGTTCCAGACAACAATACGAAGTGGAACATGAAATTAAGGTTGATATATGAAAAAGAAATATGCAAACAATAATTTCTAAGTTCGTACTCCTACTAGTAATGGCATGTTTTCAAAGATCAATATCTTTAGCAAGTCATACCTCTTCTGATAAGTTCTATAAACAATGGGGGAAAAAATTTGACAAAGAAATACACCAGGGGGGAGGGCATGCATCAAATACCGACAGAGAGAGAAAGAGAAGAGAGCAAGAAAACCCTAGAAATAAAGATAAATAAAGATAGAGAGACAGATTAGCTGCCATCCAATGGTATAGCACATTATGAAAATAAAGTATTGAGCTCCTCAACAGTCCTATCTGCCGTCTTTTGAACTCCTGTAATTTCTTTCCTACCATATGCACCATAATGGGCAAACTACCACACAATGTAGTAGAAATTTATCCATAGATCCCCCATTTCTCTTGTAGTACATATTCAGCAATTTGACTTGTGATATATATATATATTATAGGTAAAAGAGATTTTATAAATAGACAAAGCTTGAGTACAATTTGATTCGTGATATTTTAACGCCAATTCAGCATTTCATTAGTTTTTCTATCATATAACAGAAAAATCAATAAGACAGTGATGAAACCAATTTTCTCTAGTTGGTAGCTAGTTCAAACAACGGTCTAGGACAGACGAAGATAGATATGGGAGCTTTTCTGAACAACACGGAAGATGCTCAAAAGAGTGACAATGTCGTATGCAGAAGCCCACACTTCACCTAAAGGGTAACATCCAAAGGGAGATTACAACTCAGGAAGTTATATCATCGTAACCCAGAGGTATGACCCAATGCCATATGTAAGACCCTCATTCAAGGAAGGACTAAGGTGTTAACAGGTCGTAGGGAAGTGCGGACCATGCCCTGGCCATCTGTTTTTGTCATCTTGCAATATGACAGTCGAGGCCAAAGCTTCTATCCAAGCATACCTGGAGTCAGAGATATGTTAGAAGGACATCTGACAATCACATCCTATAAAAAGGATTTGGATATGAGATCAAATAATACTTTTAAGATCTTAAACACCTGAGATCTCGTGGAGCTGGATTCTTTAGAGAAGGTAAGGAAGGAGCCGTGCAACAGAGTAGCAAACCCAACGTTGTGAGGTATGTTAGCTTCTAAGATAGGACTAGGGAATAAGGGGTAAATGTTGTATGTAAGAGGCATTTGCATTTGTTGTAAACTTCCCCTTTTTGAACATGAATAATTCTATTTTTGATCGTTATGTTTATCTTATGTTCATTTCTTATTTTCCGAGGCTTTGAATGTGTTTGCTATTTTTTATTGATTCATGATCATGATGTGAATATCTATATCTATGTGTAAGTGTACCTTGTGTCAATAATCATGGAATGGGATAGAGTTCTCTAAACCATTCATGCCTTCTTTTTGAGAAAGAGTTTCAGGACTCAGTGTTAGGGGGTTTTTCCCTCAACCCAAAAGGTCCAGTGGTTGAGCCTAATACCCAAGGGCCTATACCAACAAAGCCACTAGTCAACTTAGCTAAAGGGCTCTCAACTTGTGTAAATCAGATTCAAGGCCATGGAGCAGAGGTCAGTCCACGACCCAAGAAGTGCGGAAAATCTACCCCAACAAAAAGGAAAGAAGAACATGCCATCTCTACAGGACTGAACCTTAAGACGAAACATAATATCATGCTACATTAAATACGCTCACCAGAAGATCACAAGCACATTAAATCCATCCCTCAAAGAGTCACGCTACATTAAATGGGTATAGCGAAAGGGATTTTGGGAGGACATCCCTCCCCTCAGCCGCAGGGCGTGGCTGTCTAACCCTCAAAACCAAGTATAAAAAGGAACCCCGAGTTATCGAAAAAAGGTTACACTCTAGACTCTCTGAACTCTCTAGATATTTTCTATATTCATCTACATATTCTTTTGGAGTATTACAGACTTTAGCATTGGAGGCTCCCTCGGCCGCCACATGGGCCACCTCCTCTCGGTACCTTATTTGTGTTAGTAGGCCTCGAGACCAAAGACCCGGACTACTGAGAGCCCAACCCATAGGCATACAAAATGCGACGTTAACAGTCAAGATCTCCGAATAATTAGTCCAAGCAAGATTTAGTTGCAACCAAATCTTACTTATGAGGAAATGCTAGTATGAATCATATATGGGAAGGAATGAAAACTATGGTCTAAAATTGTACTTTTGGCAAAAGTATTGTGGTGAAGCCTAGGAAATGAGAACTTCACATAGGAAAGTGAAAAGGTCACAAGGAAACATTTTCCCTAATTATTCGAGCCACTGTAACTGAACAGTCATGCACTTTAATAAGGGCATTTTATGCCATTGGATGAGTAGGTATGCAGCTATAAATAACCCCTAAACCCATTTGTCAAGTTAATACCCTTAGGGGATGCTTGGAGAATAAGATGAAATGAGAAATCTGTGAATAATAGTGAAATAGTTTGTGAATAGTAATAAAATGGTTAGAGTTATAGTGTTGTATGAGATTTTGAAAAGTGAGAGAGAAAAAGTTAAATAAAAATATTATAAAGTTAAAATATTGTTATAATATAATTTTTTAATACTATATTTGTTTTGAGATTTGAAAATGTTGAATTATTTTTTGTATTTTATTTTAAAGTTTGAGAAAGTTGTAATGATTAGTTTGAAAAAATTATAATCATTAGTTTTAAAGGGTTTATGTTTGAGTGATGTTTGGCAAGGAAATAAAATGAGATCAGATGAAAAACATTACTAAACATCCCCTTAGAAATTTTAAGAAATATCACTATGGTTAGGGAGAAGAAGACTATGCAAAAGGTAGCTCCACCACCAGTATTAGCGATTGATAGAGGAAAGGCATGAAGTGGCAAGTCTATTAGAGGAACAACAACGAGTCAAGGAGGAACATCAACTAGCAAGAGCTCTAGTTGCGAGGAATTGTAACAAAGTCTTGGACTATCGCGATGGTGTTGTGTTCACCCAACCAATGAGATCACAAGAAGTAACACATTCAGCTTGGGAACGAGAGTTCTGAAAGGAAATTGAAGATGACATTGCATTAGGAATCAATGTCGCTAAAGCTTTCAAAGATGCTAGGATACAACAGAGTGGAAGTTGACGGAGCAAAAGAAGCCAACAACTAACTTGTAATGGCCATCCTTGTGGTGGGACCTTTTCAGTTCGATTTTGATAAAAATCAACGGGAATTACGATTCCTTTAAAATTTCCTTTCCATTCATGCCAGGATACAAAAGACTCCATGCTATAAATAAAATTCACTTTCTTAATTAAAGATTACAGCGGAAAACATTAAACTTTCATAATGAAAGTTTCTCATATAAAAGATCTTGTCTAGCCCTTTGTGCCCTTCCCCTTGGGCTATGTCTGTCCTGACCTGTCATGCTCATCTTGTGCCTAGGAGGGCACACATAAAAACTAAAATGAGTCGATGATTCGTAAGCATTATTTCATACCGTTAAAATATAATAACATAGATTTTCATTCATGCATTTCCATATATACATAACGTACTTAGTATGCATACATCTTTCTTTTCATTTGAAAATGTTGCGAGGTGGGGTTTTTCTTTAAAACATGCTTTCTTCTTTAAAACAGTTCCCCACGCATCGCTGCCTTTATTTCTTAAAGAATCTTTTCATACATTCGTTCTTTTACATACGTTCATGCATACATACATACATACATACATACATACATACATGCATGCATTCCTCTTTTCTTACTTATGTACATTCATACATACAGTCCATCCATACATACATGCATTCTTTCTTAACATGCATCCATTCATTCTTACCACTTTCATTGGCCATAGCACACTGTTATGCCCCGTGTGCTGGGGTTAGCAGTCTTTTGGACCAAATTCCGCTCGTGGCCACGGGTTGGGAATGTCAGGGTGTAGCACTGGGTGCACTACCAATACTACTTACCCGACATTGCAATCTGCCCCATCCAGTCCATTCAATTGGTACCATTTCCATTTCAGTCCATGTGGCCCTTACGTATTTTCATACATCAT
Organism: Carya illinoinensis; assembly: GCF_018687715.1. NCBI lineage: Eukaryota > Viridiplantae > Streptophyta > Magnoliopsida > Fagales > Juglandaceae > Carya > Carya illinoinensis. Next base: position 21,052,624 of record NC_056752.1, read on the forward strand.
ACATTCATTTCAATCCGTTCATTCCTTTACAGTCATTTCCTTTCCTTTTTAGTCCATTCTTTCATTTCAATTTTTACAGTTCTTACGGTTCTTCAGTTTGTTTCTTTCATAAAAGTCATATTAAGAGAAAGAATTTTCATTAAAGTCATTTTAGAAAAAGTCCTCTTTCATGGCATCATTTAAAACATCATCTTTCATAGGGACATTTTTAACATAGGGCCGAAGCATCACTTTCAAAGGGACATTTTAAAACACTTTCTTCGCTCGTTTAAAGCATGGTTTTCTTTCTTTTTCGTAAAAGTTGCTTTAAGAGAAGTTTCTTTAAGAGAAAATGGTTTTCTTTCTTTTTCATTGTAAAAGTTGTTTTAGAAAGAGTCTATTGCAGTTTCAGTCCTTACAGTTCTTAACAATTCTTACGTCTTTTAAGGCTTCTTTACATTTTCCTTTCATGAACATACATACAATACGTACTACTTATAGCATCCATTCATATGCATACACGTACATACTTTGGGTAAGTAAAAAGGGGCTACCGAGGAGGGCTGCTACGTACTTATACTTGAAAACTTACATTTTGTTCTTTTCTTTCGTAAAATGTGTATTCGTGTTGAAAATGTTCATTTTCCTTTTCGAGAAAAGCTTTCATCTTCTTCTTCATTTGTATAAAGAAAACTCTAGAAGAGTATGAAGGTAATACTTACTTGGACTTCATGCTATACTCATTCCATGCAGTCCATTCATGTGGGTGTCATATGGCAACCTACATGCATACATATAACCTTACGTCATCATCTATCTAATGCATAAGTGACTATTCTAAAAATAGAACTATGTCTCACTTGGAACACTCTTCGTCTATCCTTGGACTCTTATGTACCATTTACTATACTAAAACTTTCGGGGTCTTATTCCTTAAAGTGAACCTTCGTGATTCACCTTAGGGTTAAGACACTAAGACTTCCGTCTAATGTTTCTATTTCCACAATCTAACGCATGATTCCGACTGACAGAGTCATGCATCCCAACCTTAGACTATATACTCGTCACTAACTTCACGTACCCTAGCCCATGCTAAATCCTCATTCCCATCCAAACAGGCTACAGGAATTCAAGCCAACTCTGGGTCTAAAATGCCATGTAACCATGTTGAGGACAACTTAGCCATTACATACAGTGAACCTATCCGATACATGTGTCTTGCCAGAGACACCTGTAACTTATCCCCTTTTATCACGTAAGAGCAACTTATAATTCCAATGAACGCCCACTTGTATAAACAAACTCCATACTCCAATACCAACTTGCTCAGACCTGGTCGATAGGACTCTTCCTACTTCTCGATTCTGTACAAGTTCATCTCAACACTTGATAGGAGAGGATTGCATCCACAATGTACCTCTATCATGTCACGTAGTTCGAGACTAATCCCGAGTCACGTCATGATGCCCATCATGCTTCTGCTGCACACTTTGATACTTTTCCACCACTTCCATATATTCTTAGTCATAGTCAACCGTAAGCTGACACTTGTCACCCCAGGCTACAGGACAATCACCATTACTTCGGAATACTGTTACATTGTTCCCGTCACTTAACAAGAGGACTGCATCTAGAAATGCACCTCTATCACATGATGCAACTCAAGACCATTTCCCGAGTTACAGCACGATGCCCATCATGCTTCTGCTACAATCTCTGATACCTTTTCACCGCTTCACACATACCTTCAGCCACAAGTCAGCCTCAAGGCAACACCCGTTACCTTGGACTACAGACACATCACCATTGCTTCAGGACACTATTACACAGTTTCCCGACGCTACACCATACACTCCACACTTCTCTACTATGCCATCCAACCCTTCGTGGCATGCCATCCAGTGTATCACGACATAGTACAGAGTACACTCATGTGAACTCTCTTCCATCCACACTACAACACATATCGTTATGATACAAAACTCACAATGCATCGCTATGCCACATGGAGTACACTCCACGTGTACTCCCTTGCTACAACACTTATTAACACGATGCACACCACACGGTGCATCGCCATACAACATGGAGTACGCTCCACGTGCACCCCCTACATTCTACGCCACACATCACTACAACGCACGTCACACGGCATGTCGCTGCACTATATAGAGTACATTCCATGCATACTCTCTTCACACCTCACGCCGTATTACAACTACGGCATCTATCTCACTCCCACTTCACAGCACAGTCCACAATACTACACAATCAAGCCCAACACTTCACAACTACACTTTACTTCACAACTACGCAGCGAACTCCACAAATACTAACTACATAGGTTACAGTCCAACCAACCAACTAATATAAATATAAATAACTAAAGATAGAGGGTTATACCATCAATGGAATAACCCGTGTGTCGCTCGATGCCCATCACGATCAAGGCGTCGGAGGAGTCATACGTGGCAGTAACACAGCTTACGGTGGTTGTCCACCAAGTAAATTGGCAGTTTGGGCTTGAGAATAGCTAGGAGTGGTCTTGGAAAGGCTCAAGGTGGCCTTGTGATGGTCAAAGGTGGCAGAGCACGACGGCATCACGACGTGAACAGTGAATCCGAAATGGTGGGAGTTTGCTTGAGGTGGAGGAAGACCATAGAACTTCATGGAAACCTAGGGAAAGGTAGAGGAAGATGTGGTGGAGCTCTGGTGGCAAGGTGGTGACTAGACGGCGGCTCACGGTGGCAGATCAGCCATTAGAAGTGAAATACAGCCTTGGAGAGTGAGGGAGAGTGAGAGTTGTACAAGGCTCCGTTGCACATGAAATTTCTTGGGGGAGGTCGTAGTGATGGGAGAAACAAGGTGGTGGTGGTGAAACATCATGGATAGCCATGTACGGTGGTGCACAGCGGTGCAACTGTACGTGTGTGAGTAGAGACCCATCGGAGAAAGAGAGTGAGTTAGGGAGAAAGGAGGACATGAGGAGGAAGCCCATGATGGGGTGAATCTATTGGTGGTGCTTGGTGCCTGTTTCAGACGTGTATGGTGTCTCAAGGAGAAGAAAATGGGTGTAAAACCCATTTGCTTGGAGGGAGAAAATGGGAGAGGTAGCTGCTGATATAGCTCACCACCGATGAGGTAATGGTCGCCGGTGGAAGGAGAACAAGCCGGTGTGGGAGGTGGGGCACGACGGCTAGAGATGGCGCTGGCTAGAAGACTTGAACTGAACGGTGAAGGGAGGGGCAACACGCATACATCAGGCATGGAGAAGAAAGAGAGGAGAGAGAAGAGAAAAAGGAAAAAGAGAAAAAGTGAGGAGGAAAAGAGAGGGGCTGGGTATTTAATCTCAGTCCTACGCTTCGGAATCCTCAAAACGATTTAACGATAAGTTTAAACACTGATTTGAAAATGCGTAAGTATTTTATTTAAAATAAAACACTTTGATAAAACACTGAGAGGAATTAAGATATAATATTATTTTAAAAACTGAAGTTTATAAAATAATATTTCTTCATCATTATTTAAAATGATAAAGTATCGTTAATTACTCAAAGGGAAGAAACTTTTGATCCAATGATGGAGGGTCAAATTTGGAGGGTCATGAAGGATTGAATGTACCTCCACTATCAACTAGCGAGCCTGTCCATGATGATGGACAACGCAATTAGAGATCTACCCCAAAAGCATCCCTGGCACTCCTATTAGGGATGGGCTCCGATGCTTATGAATTTGGATTCCTCAACTTCAAGCTCTGACTTTGATAACCTTTCGAGTCCAAAAACAATTCTGATTCCTACTCCAAGATAGAGCTAACTTCAGTTTCACTCTGCTTGATTGGTATTGGAGTCGGAGTTAAAGTCCCATTTAGAGTTGGGGTTTTATTTCCCATTTTCTTACCCACTCACACTTTCTTAGCATCCAAACAAACAATAAGAAATTTTCTTAGCCACTCGTACTATCCCAACATCCAAACAAAGCTTAATAAATTTTCTTTCGCATTATACGCACTTCCCCTCTTTTTTTTTCGAAGTGGAAAGACTTGTAATCTATTAAGGATAATGTTGGAAATCAGCCATTACAAGATCTGAGACATTATACGCACTTTCCTAGCATTAAAAAAAAAAGATTAAAAACAAGTTATACTACTAAAATCAATATTCTAAACTAGTAAACACAATCGGCGACAGAGACAATGATGTCAGGACGTCTATATTGGCAGTTGACGACATTCTTTCCATGGGAGGTATGACACCATTGATCCTAGCCACATGCTAGTATACATGAGATGATGACAAAGAACAAAGAGAGATTGAGGAGGTAGAGAGATTGTGAGAGAAAATGATTGAGGAGAAATAGAAATGCGTAGGGTTAGCAAAGAAATGAATATATAGGATTCGAAAAACAACGTCGTTTCAATATTTGTTTTCTTCTAAAAAACAAAAAGGGAAGTTGTAGGTGTATGGTTTGGTGTCTACTGGGGCTCGAACCATGTTCATTTAGTTTTGCAAAACCTAACAATGACTGTTAGGCTACTTGATGAGTTCTATCAATACAAGTATACTAAGTTTACCTATCGAAGTCAGAGTTGGTAGCTAAAGTCTTGTTCAACTTTGAACTCTGACACCGGCTCTGACTCCAAACTCTAAATTTTCTAGAATCGGAGTTGTAGTGGGTGTTAGCCAGAGTCGGACTCACTGGAATTTTTGCCCACCCCTACTTCTTATAACAAAGAATGGTCATCCCAAAATTTTGAGGACAAATTTTTATTTTTTTATTTTTTATAAAGAAAGGGAGGATGTAAAGACCACTCTGAATCGAGAAAATAGATCCCTTCAAGTAGGCAAAAAAATCCAAGGGGAAGAAGGTAGTTAGGCGAGTAACATGTAGCTGAGGATGAAGTAAGGCGAGCAACACATTGTGAGGAATAAGACCAGTGTGAGCAGCACGAAGAGAACAAAGCGACTAACACGAAGGATGTGCTGACCATATGTAAGGCGAGTAGCAGGCAATGGAAAGCCTAGTGCAGAGCTGGGAAAGCTTCAAGATAACACAAAAGAACTCAAAGGGTAGCAAGTGATGTCTCAACTGGAGCATGCCTAAGAAAATAGGAATGCAGACCTACAAGCCATATGTCTGGGCTCAGAAGTAAGGTCTAATGCCACATGGTTGATTTTTATAAAGAGTCGGACTGTAGGCCCATTTTCGAGGCAAACTGTAGGGACGTGCACATCTTGTCCCATCAGCCCACTCAATCTCTACCATTGTTCAGTTCAGTGTACACGTGGACAATTGAGTCTCAAGATCACTCTTTTAGTCAATAAAATGCCAAAGTTGTCAAAATTGTAACTGATAGTCATGCCATATAAAAGACATTTGCATAATAGTCTTCATCTCACTTTTGAAAATCGTTAAGTACTTCAATACATTTTATTTCCTTTCTTTTGATTTGAGACTTCAAGGAGGTTAAGAGATCAAAGTCTTCATCACTAAGGTGACCAACAACTCCAGTGCCACCCTTAGTGTTTAGAACTGTCCAGGTTGATTCACTCCTAAGACTATGCTATTAATGTGGAATAAATGTATGTTCTAGTCATTCAAGAAAGTGTCTACAATTATTTTCAAGCACTTAAATGAGGGAAGAAATGTGAATACAAAAAGTAGTTGGATGAAACATCAAGCACTTAATTGAGAGAAGAAAAATGATACATTAATTAATTAAGGAATAATTAAAAGTAGGACTTGGATATAAAAGTAGTTCTTTTTTCGAAGAAAAATTTGTTTGAAGTCAAAATTTCTCAAAACTTATAAGACTTATGTGAATGATTTAGTAGGGTAAACGGATTATGTGAGTGAACATGAAAATGACACCAAGTATATTTATGAATGTGTCCCATATTTTCCTTCCAATATTAATTAACCTTCTGCGACACGCAAATTGACTCGATGATTGAGTTGGATTAAATTCAAAGAATTTGTAGTGAAAATTGGACTATCAGTCTAAACCCATTGTAGACCCTACATTCTAACTTCTTAACAAATTCTCTCCTAAAATAGGTTCACAAATGTTTTAGAATCTCAATTCCTACAAATTAATTCTCTTCTATTTTGGCTGATGATGAAACCATGCATCTAATTTATTCTGGTACTTTTATATATTTTTAAAAATCCACAGGATAAGTTCTACCATGCGACGATGGATGACATGAAAGGTGTCTATTTTTCTAAGCAAAAACAAAATTTCCAAATAGAATTGATTGCATTGGTCTAGCATATAGAACCTTTTGGTCCTCAGTACATCCACATATCTCCTATGTACTTTCGAGATCAATAATCCATTTCTCGGCTCTCAGCGATCCTTCATTACCAGAAAAAATTTGGGTAATGGTGGATTAGGAACTTCTCATACTAACAACCCCTAACTTTAGGTCTAGGTACATGCACTTGCTGTTGTTGCTGATGTTTAAGCACGTCAATCAGCATACGTACAGCTTCAGCTAAACCTCCATTTATTGGGGATTCTGATTCTCCTAATTTATATCTCTCTTAAGGTTCTGAGATATCCTCCATGTGTCACTTCTTGAAACACACGAGTACACGTATCATAACCACGTACTATCTTTAATACTTCAAGAAATTTAAGCCTAACAAAGACTAAGATTTCAAACCTAATATTTGGTACATTTCCTAAAGACATGTGAATTTATACCCTAGAGACGTATTGCTCTGATACCATCCTGTGATGTTCCCAAATTTTGCTTGGGATCGAATAGACATTTGAAGCGTCAAGACATGCAACACAAGGTTACCTACTCCCTGTTCATGACAATAAGATTCAATGTTCATAACATGCATCTAGTATTATGCAATATTCGCAGCAAATAATTTTTTTCTTTAGCAATACTATGCACCAAACTAAAAATATTTCAAATACTTAAAACGTACTTTATACATAAATGCATACTAAACGATCACAATGCTAGTCCAAAATGACTGTGATCAAAAGAGTGCTGGAGATTCAACTCCATAACTACAAGTTGTAAACTAAGTTAACTACTATACTATCATCGATGCCACACCGTCGTGTAGTCGACCATTTCTAGTTGGTTGATTCCTCATTCTCCTTCAGATCCTATAACAAGATCTACCATTTGGTGGGGAATGATATTTAGGATTACCATAGTGAGAAGTCAATGGAAAATCTCAACATAGGTTAATGATGCATGCATGGCAGCAAAAGTATGAATGCATAGTCAAAGTCATAATTATGTATAGTATAACTTGACATACAACATAGTGTAACTGGCATAACTGAACATAGTGTAATTGGCATAAATTGAACTAGAATGTGAATTAAACTTGACTTGACATGACATGAACTTAATCTGAGACTTGACTTAACATGAACTTGATCTGAGACTTGACTTAACATGACATTGATCTGAGACTTGACATAACATGGACTTGAACATAACATACTGATTATAGTATGGCAGATTATACTCCTTCACCGTAGTACCCGACAATACATAAGCATTGACCGCAGTACCAAGCAACTCATATCATCCCTAACCATAATATAAATTAATTGATATATTTTGCTTGTAGTACAGTAGATTATACTCCTTCACAATAGTACTCAACAGAGTATAAGCCTCGATCAAAATACCATGCAGTGCGTATCATCCTTGACCGAAATGACATGAACTTAGAATCTTGTTTCTTAACTAATTAAACTTAACTTTATAGGTGTTACATGGGTCCCTTAGAGCCATGTGTCCCTGCCAATTACCGCATCATAACACAAACATCTACACCAGCTGTGAGTATGTTGTATGTGCCACATGGAAGGTGGAACCCATACTTCTTGTGCCACACTAACTGTGGGCCCCACGAGAATTGAAGTTTGGCTCCATTAGCGTTAGTGTTTGCATGCTCTGGTGACCAGCTAGTTAGGCCTCATTTGCAACCTGTTGACCATATTTCGTTAACAAAAAATTTCACACCTATTTAGACACTCCAGCATGAATAAATGAGTTTTACTAGGATGTTATCCCATCCTAACACTTAGGATCATGATTGATATGAATAACTTGACATGACCATTTTTAAAATACAAAAATCGTATTCAAGATGAAACATAACTGGAATACGAAAAGACAGAAACCCTGATGCAACATAACATGACTTGAACATAACTAGAAAGACATGCCTTACTTTAGACAGAAATATTTTATAACATGACATAACATATAACAAACAAAATTCATAACATGGCATAACATATAACAGATTTGGTCAGCCATGTGAAGTGTAGAATGGAAAGAGTGAGGTGGCCTTTTAGCCTATCACCTCAAGTACACTCTAGGCCTTCTTAATCAAATCTGATCAGCCATGTGGGGGTGCAAATACTTAGCTAAGAAGAAATGTTAAGGTGGCGAAATTCGTGGGCCTTAATGGGCCCAAACCGAATAGGCCTCAATTTCAGATTTTAAGAGGGTTTGGGTTGCTATCAAGCCTAAATCTAATTTCTCTTAGCCCAATCAATTATCCATGGTTAAAAAAGTTGGATATTTATGTTATAACATTATTTGAAAGATTAATAGCATGTGAAAGTAATTTAATCATGTGATTAAACACAATGCTAAAAACCAATTCAGTTACAGTTTGTAGGTCAACTTTAAGATTTGGATAAAACCATTTAGGATTTCTGTCCCAACCATTCTTTTGGATTCTCAGTTGGATTCCAATCATATAGAGTTTTACTAGGATGGAAATCCTCTTTTGGGTTCTCAGTTAGGAACAGTTTGATTGGTCGGATAGAATAGGATTTTGCTTAGGAGGCATGATCTTACATCTTGATTCCTTCAAACTCCCTCAAATGTTTCTCATGGTGTCAAGTGTCTAATACTATTCATCATGTGTGACTAAGATCTTGTCAAGTATCTAAATAAAACTTTTCTTACCTAATTTGGACATTTCACACTATAATTTTAAAAACATTGCACTTGGTACGTTTATTGAGGTTACTATTCACTCCAAAAAAATGAATAATAAACTTAGTATTGAAAAATCAGATATATTCTTATAAATGTATAGTGAAATTCAGCTCCGAAGTGCCATTAAAAATAAAATTATAGTTTCGAGCAGGTGTTTCATCTGAAAATATTAAAATAGGCTTATTGTCCCATAAAATCATAAATAATCAACTGATTCTAATAGCACAGACCGTAACATATTCTGAGACTTCTAACTACCTCAAATAATTAAAATCGCATTTTTGACACCATAGTGAGTAATAACACCTATTATGTTGACAAACTAAAACCTATGTGATTGGTCGATTCATAAAAGCTTATGGAGTTTCCACGAGGTCTTAAAATAATAAAAATTTCACCATTGAATTTCTAACGGGCTATTACAGGGTGATTTTCGTATCGTTTTGGTGGAAAGAACCACTTGTTGAACTAGTTAAGAGATTCATGTCAAACAGTTGGAGTGATTCTCCTTATTGTTTGGTAGAAATATTTCATGCGTTGACCCGATAAAGAGATTCCCTGAGTCGAATGGGTGTAGTGACTCCTCGTATTATTTTGGTAGATGTATTCTAAGTGTTGAATGGGTAGAGTGATCCCCCATGTTGAAGGGGTGAAGTGATTCACCGTGTCGATGATGTGTATTGTTGATATCGTGTTTCGTGGCCTGGGCAGCTCAACAGAGACCCAACTAGATAGTCATGGAAAAAAGAAGGTGAGTGGGCGCCGTTGACGTTCAGGGTACCTCCGATGCCAAAGTTAGTAGAGTATACTTGAATGGAGAAGAAATCTAAGTGAGTGAAGATGAAGAAGAGTTCAGAGAGATCCCCCTTGGGTTGGATCGGGGTATTTATACCTGGCTT